>NC_088860.1:44002997-44307997 GCF_963853765.1 Magallana gigas
GACGATACACAAATGCAAATAAACAACAAAATAAATATAAATTTAAGCATTGAATACTTGTTTTGGATGTCGTTGGACCTATGATCTACCAATGCTATGCAGACGAATTATCATACAGCTATCGTGCGGTTTTCAATTTGTAAATACCGTATACAGGGTATTTTCTGCGGCTCGAAATTTTTGCGGTAACGACCCCAAAAAGTGTCAAATTTTATTCTGCGTTTCCGATATCTGCGATTACATTAGATCGCAAAAATAAACTTTCAACGTATTATGCATGTACATTGTATCAAACTTTGACTACCTTTTTTATGCGTATTTCGGGACTCCGCTGCGAGTATTACCGCCGATACCGGGTGTATTGAGGATGTTGTTCTCGGTAATAATTTTCAATTATTAATCAGCTTGACACTTTAAATACGGTAATTGTCGCGTGATTAATGTTTATCTAACAAATTTCGATAAAATAAATTTCATACAAGCGCTTGAAATACAGTATCTACATTATCCATATGTGCAGAAGTTCAATTTCTTTATTCCAAGAGACAAATGTCTCATAAGTTATACATATGAACATATACATATTAAATAAACAGTAAGAAAAACAAAGTCTACATAATCAATTTGGATAATTCACATGGAGAGTTCGTTGCTTGTTTGCATAATATAAATATTTACCTAAATTACACAGTTCTTTAGTATTAGAGGTAGATAATAACTGTATAACTTTATAGACACTTGGTTTTCGGGAGTAGTATTTTTTAATATACTTATCTCTTAAACTACAAAGTGATGGACAAATAAGTAAAAAATGGAACTCATCTTCAATTACATTTAAGTTGCAAGATTCACATTTTCGACAATTACGTGTTAAATTATCATACCTCCCTGTTTCAATCTTTAAGTCATGTGAGGACAACCGTAAGCGTGTAATTAATTTACGATATTTTACATGAATTGGTTTCTTTAGGTAAACTTGTAAACAAAAATGATCAACAACATGTTTATATAATATACATTTTGATGCATTGCTTATATCGTTAACAACTTTTTGTTTAAAGACATCACACATTCTATCAAATATAATATCTAAAATTACAGACTCTTTCATAGTACTTTGATATAAATCGGCTAAGCCTAAGATGGACAATTCTTTCCTAATATTTGAAATCCATATGTCATTATTTTTCACCATGTCTTCGTAGCATGCTTTTAAAATACAGTTTTTACAGAAAGACACGTGTATTTGTTTACCTGAGATTTTCAAAAAAAAAATATCACGTTTTTGGGGTGTATTTTTGAAGATATATATATATATATATATATATATATATATATATATATATATATATATATATATATATATATATATATATATATATATATATATATATATATATATATATATATATATATATATATATATGTATATATATGTATATATATATATATATATATATATATATATATATATATATATATATATATATATATATATATATATATATATATATATATATATATATATATCTCATACGTGTGGTGTATATTACCCGTGTGATATACCTTTGCTATATCAAACAGGTGATGCTTTGTCAAATACTTCGGGTCCTAACTATATTTTTGACACAGCCCTCAGTGACCTATCTTCGAAGATTTTGCTAGTACTTTCAAAATAACTATATGTACTACAAAATTTGATATTAAACGGATTTTGTCAAAAATTTACATTTAAATATGAAGAAAAACATATAACTGTGTAGCACAGACGTCGGAACCGGGGAAGGAGGGGGGGGGGGGGGCTTAGCACCCTCCCCCCACTTCTTTGCAAAGTTATACATAACCTTAACCAAAAGACCCTTTTTTCTTGTTTGGCAAGATTTTATTTATAAATTTAGCCCCTTTCCAACTTTCAATTTGCTTTGTGTAGTTTATAAAACTGCAAATAACGTTAACTATCAAGGAGTTCATCCTGACGACGCAATGAAGGTTATGTTCATATACAAGAACTTACCGAAATAATGTTTAATAGACTTTTATTCCACCACCAGTAAGCATCCTTATTCACTATTTCCAATTTCGAATCATTAGGCTAGGCCTAGCGTTTGTTTTATAAAACATCAACAACTGTTCATCGTTCGAGTCAATTCAAACTAACGAGCATTCCCAACTTTGTGTATGTCAACAAACTTGATTATTCAATTCTTCCGATCAGTATTTCTATTTAATCAAGTAAATAAGCTCTAAGAAAAATTATTTAGAGCTAAAAAATTATTTCAAGATTTATTTCAGTGAAACTTTACATCAAAACAGTTAAATTTATATACGAGAGGACGTACTAAATTGTATTGCGCAAGGTAACAATAACCGCATAACAGAACGTTGAATCATCGTCTTTGATCTCGGGTCATATAAGGGACTGTCTCGTAATATAAATCAAATTTTATGAGATAAATAGAACATCTATAATTGTGTGATTTTATATTTGCTTTATCGAACTTGTTAAAATGGTTATATTCGCTCGGCAAGCCTCGCGAATATATACACCATTTTAACTCGTTGGATAAAGCAAATATAAAATCACACAATATAGATATCCTCTCTCTCTCTCTCTCTCTCTCTCTCTCTCTCTCTCTCTCTCTCTCTATATATATATATATATATATAAATACACAAGAGCCGTGTTGTAGGATATTTCATGTATCTCAGACTCACGTTTTGGGATCCTTAGGTGGTTTATGGGTCATATATATTTTGACCAATAAACCATGTAGTCTAAAATTCACAGAAAGGTTGGAAATGATATAATTAACATAAAAAAAAAATATATTTTGTTGACCCACATGCATATATAGAAAAATGTCCCACAACTCAAAATCTATTTTTAGAACAGCCGTCTAAATTTCCTTGCTATCAACATGTTGCGTTTCTATAAAAGAGCTGTAAGTATCTTGTTCAGTGAAGTTGTTCTTATTAAGCAGTAAGTAGTAAATCATATTTATAGACGAAAGAACGAGGGACCGTAGAACTTGTTTGTTCTTAAGCATGATATTTCATAAATTCGGGGACGCCATCAGCCTGACGCTTGCTTGACGAGTCTTGATAAAATGGGTAGGCAAACCCGGGCCGGGGCAAAATAAAAGCCGGGGCAGATCGATATTTTTCAATTTTTTTTGCTAATAATCAACCAATCTCACTGAAATTTTCAGGATATGTTACCAATTGATATAACTGTATTAGCTGTAAACATATTTGCACAACATTGTATTTTAAGAAATTTATCGACTATTGTTGATTTCCAAGTTGGTAAAATAGGTAGGCAAACCCGGGTCGACATTTTTCGGTTTTGTGGACTTATTTAAGAAAAAAATTAACACTTCACGTTTAATTCCCGTAAAACATATGAAATACTAACAAGAAATAGGCATTTATTGAACAGAAAAGTATAAATCTTCGATAATTAACAGTTTTTAAGAAAGCCCGTTGAAATTGCCCAAAAGTAAGAAATGTTCAGAACATCTCATTGAGGTGAGAAATGTATAGGACATCTCACTGATGTAAGAAACAAATAGAACATCTAATTGAGGAAAGAGATGTTTATCTAGAGCATCTGAATGAGGTATGAAGTTGAGGTAACAAACATAGAGAATATTTCAGTGAGGTAACAATTGTATGAAACATCTTTCTGAGTTAATATTACGAGGTTAACAAAATTAAATATCCTATTGAGGAAATAAATGCATAAAACATCTCACCCGAGGTAAAAGATATTCAGAATATCCCACTGAGGTAAAAAAGTACTAGACCATATTACAGATGTATTAACAAATAATACTGACATAAAGAATTCGTGTAACGTCGGGCTTTATGGGATTTGATCACGTGACCAACCCGTATCTATATCCCGATAGACATCCAAGAATGATACCTTATTTCTTAAGTGGACAGCTTTCTAATTCATATTAACAATAATAATCAGTGGGTAATTGAAAGAAATTCAAAAGTAATATGAATTACATACCTTTTTTAAAAGTAATTAATTAAATTACCATTAAATGTAATTGAAAAATAGGTCTATTACACATATCTATCAATTACATCAAAATTTGCAATTAATTATACTCAATTACCATAACAAATTATGATTACCCCATCCCTGACTGACACCGAAATTTAAAAAGTGAATCAATGCCAAATTAAATACTAAACAAAAACATAAAGCAACTGTGAAGTTAAACGTGTATAACTAATTAAACTTAAATCATATATGTTGAAAAAAAGATTTGATGTCCACAGTTCAAAACCTTTTTTCTACTCTCATCTTTAAATATTAATCATGATAAAGTAAATACAAAATCTATTATAAGCACATAATTAGTAGAAGAGCGTGAATTAACATTGACGGAGAAACATCTAGAATATCTGAGGCGATACCTTTCTAAACAGAGGGTGGGACGTACAGTCCATGAAACGTGAAATATCTTAAGTAATAACGATTTTCGCGGTTAAGTTAAGGCAACTTTAGTTTAATGACCGTCGATATTATGATCAATCTAAAAATTTACTTTTATGAAACCAGTGCGGAATATTAATATAAAGTGAATGTGTTCGCCATGATATTATTTTTCTACTTCGAAATCGAGTCGATCTTTGAAGCTGTCGTGCCATTGAAGCACGTGACAGTTAAAATATACTTTTTTACCTTAACAACAAATCAAAAAAATTAACATTACCCCGGAGTTTATCTGTATGTATGATACAATAATTCGATTGGCAATTAGTTCATGTTTATTAGCATTGTTGTCTTATCATACCTGCGTTCATTGTACATTGTACATAACTTTATGTATTGCAAAAGAGTATTTTTAGTATATTTCAGAATGTTTTTGGGTGTCTTCCTCTGGAACTCAGGTCTGTACTCTCATTATGTCACAAGTGTAAATATAAGCAAAGAAGACCCTCATATGGATAAAATAACGTGAACCGCAGGAGTTCGCACCTGAGTTCATTATAGCTTCAGTAAACTCCCTTGTTTATCTTCTTAAATCATATAAAAAAATAAGCAAATAATTCCTGTGGTATAAAATGCTAACGTTGCATTGACATTGTTGTACCAGACAATGTTTATGAATTGCTTCACGAAAACATAAAAATATATAATTCGCTTTATTTCACACAGAGCTCGTAACTTGACAATAGAGCAAATTCATGGACGCTACATGTACCCGAATATCTCATATGTAACCAGGAATTATGCATTACCTAAATATTCAAGATTAAAATTGTTTTGTAACTGCAGACAACGAAACTGAATAACAATAAAATAAGCAATGTTTAACACTTGGATTTCTCTTCTCTGCACTTCAACGTCATGTTGAAAGAGTACGAATCGTATCTGCCAGGTGAGTAAAAGCTGACATCAACATCCTCGTGAATGGGTTCGGAATGTTTTCTTTATCGTTGCTAAGTATGTAATACTCAAATAAAAGTTCACGAGACTTCGACGAGATTTGTTCAGTTCCTGTGTAAATTTGAGCGTAAGTATAAGTTTTCAGATAATGTTATCAAAATGCATAAGTACTTGCTGTTTTATATCATATCCTACCCTTGATTTATGTTAAAACATGAAAATCTATTAGAACATATGTCTTATTTCATCATTTAGGAGTTATTAAAACTAAACAATGATATTTAGAAAAGGGTTATTGTTCGTGTTCAACCACCATACACGTAGTTGAAAATGAAACATTGGGTTGCATAAAATCATAGCCATGTTAAATACTTTTAGTGTGCCATACATTGCTTTTTAGGGTCTTCCGTTTCCGACAGAAGACTCTCTCGTTATTCTGACTTTTTTTAACGCTATTTCTCGTGAACTACTGATTGACCGATTTGCATGAAATTTACAGGACGTATTGAGCATCGAACGTACTTGATATTATAAATTTTTCGCTGACGACGTCAATTCCGGTTCAATTTGGGGATTTAGTAAATTTTGAAGGATCATTTTGTCCACGTAACTTCTCAAAAACCTGTTGCGATAGAAACGTGAAACTTTCAGGAATAATAGATGAATGTCTGTAGATGATCCTATTTATTTGATGTTTTGAATATGCACAAGGCGGCAAATCCGCCAGAGCTAAAAAAAAAAATGGCACCAAATTTTTTCTCGTACATTTTCGGCCCTAGCTTTTGATGTATAAATATTTTGTTAAGACACCTAATGCAAAAGATTCACTAGGGCTTTCCTTCGATAACAGGAAAAACGGTCTGGCCCCTCAAATTAGGGGCCAAGAGGGCTCTTAAGTAATTTTGCAATAACTCTTTACCAAAAATTAATTTGATTTCAATTATAGAAGCAAGAATGTTCATTGTACAGTTGTTTACTTATACAGTACCATACCTAAGTCATAGGTTACGTAATCAGGGGTTTCAACGGACCAGAAATTTATCTAAACCTTTGATCATTAATATCTGAAAAAGGAGAAACATTTTGAAAAGCAACGTACAACAAAAGTTGCTCGGAATAATGTTCTCAACAATGTGCTACCTAAATGATTTTTGATGGTGGCTCCAGCAAGGATTTTGAGAGTCGACCTCTAAAACACATTTGTTCAGATATCTCGAGAACGGTTAACAATTCATGAACACTTGCTGAACAAAATATGTTTATATTTGCAAGACCTTTCGTTTAATATCAAGAAAAAGGTGCTGAATCCTCAAATTAGGGGCCAGGAGCGCTACACAGTCTTTGTATAATAATTCTTTCCTGAGCAATTATTTCATACCAATAATTAAGCAAATACAAATAAGTTTTTAAGCTGAATCTAACGTTAAAATCCGTTTAAGCTCTACAGAGATATCGGGGTTTTAAAATTAATTGTTCAGGAAATTTTGATTCCGCATTCTTGGTTCAGAAAATAGTGTTATGTTCAAAGTTTACCAAACTCGTACCAAAAATAATTCGATAATAGTTAAATCGTATTTAAACACATTCGGATTTGTACTTGCTAAGTCGTTCTTGAAATCAGCAAGATGTTTGTTAATTTAAACTCAAAATTAATTGGATTTTGTAAGCTCATACCAAGAATATTTCGATTTATTCATTTTGTTTTACTTACTTATGTTGATTGGTTTAAGGACAACTGCTTCTTAGAGGAACTTCTAGCTTTACTTTCGACATTAACTGAAGACCCACCAGTTGCTCTGCAACGAGCTTTGCTCTAGTTTCTTCTTCTTTTTGTATAAAAACTTAGTATATTGAGCCATTTTTACGTAACATTTTGCATAAAATAGTATAGCCTGGTTTACTATTGATGCTTTTACTAGGTAAGGCGCGGATCGAAAACTAATCTTTAGGGTGGATCGCTACTAAGCATGTTCATTGTTGCAACAGCAGAAAAATCCCTATATTTTCTATTGTCACATTTTTTCTAGAACTCATTTTATCCACCAATTAATGAAGATAAAGTTTAAAATCAATAATCGTACGCGTCTGGATTTTATATTTGATTACAAGTACCTAGATTCTATGAAATAGACTATAAACATGAGGCACGATTTTAACTGCAAAACTGAAAGTGTGAAATAAAACCACATGGTCTACATTTGAATAACATTAACATTCTCAGGAGTGATCAATTAATAAAAGCATTTGGTCGCCGTATTAGTTTCGGTCGATTCTTAACTGCCACTGGGGTATATACACCAGCCGGGAAGGTTACGGTCGGTTGATTTGGGATCGAGGCATTCAGGTTGGATGGGTAACTGTGTGATAGAATAACACATTGTAGT
This sequence comes from Magallana gigas, assembly GCF_963853765.1. Classification (NCBI taxonomy): domain Eukaryota; kingdom Metazoa; phylum Mollusca; class Bivalvia; order Ostreida; family Ostreidae; genus Magallana; species Magallana gigas. The sequence continues at coordinate 44,010,792 of NC_088860.1, forward strand.
AATATGTCTGAAAAAGAATAAAGTAAACTACAATCAGTAATTCATCGATGATGGTTTTTTCTTTAAAAAACTTTTTGAGGTATTTTCATTCACAAATAGTGCTAATTTACTTCGCGTATTCATGAATTCAAATCAGCTTTGAACTCCCCCCCCCCCCACCTCCTCCCCTCCTCCCCTCCCCTCCAGTGATAAAGTGATAAAGTTCTTTATGTACGGACATCCATTAAAGCGAAAGAAGACAAATATGTAAAACCAGATTTGTGTTTTTAAATAAATTCTATTATTATGGCTGGAAATTTTCAGTCACAGGTAAACGATTTGTAAAGGAATACAAGGACATTATGTCCCTGGCTTTATGTCTGAAAACAGTGTTACTTAGTGTGTTCGTATTCTTGAATACAACTATAAAATGTGTCCGTAAACTATAAAAAAAAAAACTTAATTATAAAAATGGACTATTGCAAGGCTCGGCTCAATCTTAGAGAAAAGAGATTAAATATTTAGAGAAATTCGCGGAATGTCCGACAGTTAACGTTTATCTGAGGCCCTGTATGTGGGTCTTTGTGATTATATAGGGACAGCGACAGAGGTGACCATCAGGAGGGAGGTGATGGACATGGAGGAGATGATAAAGAAACCTGTACATAACCTACATAATGGCATGAGAATGATGACCAGCGGTAGTAATAGGGAAGGTTTTAGGTTTAAATCTTCTGACATAGACAGGATGTTTTGGTCTACAAATCATAAAGTGGTAACTGACTTATCACAGTCCAGTGTTTATGATCTGTCAAAACATTCCCTCATTCTCATGGAGCACACTGAAACACCACCGGGGTTTGTCAGATTACAGCTTCTGACGACACCACGAGATGAATACATTGCATTTTCTGTTGTTCAATTCAAAGACGGCGTGTACTTATCAAGTGAAAGGTGGAGAAAGATTGCGTTAACTATCATGATGGGAATTAAATCTTTCAACAATGCAAAAAATCATGGTCCTTGTGCTAGCGGTATCACTAGCGGTATAGAAATTGACTACGCAAATTGCCTCCATTGCTCTTACTGGTCACGATTAACCTGTTATTGGAGAAAAAAATGTACTCTGCACAAATGGCCTCCAAACCAGGTGTTTGAGGGCATTCTAAGAAATGGTTGTCATTTTGTGCCCATCGGAAATAAAATGGCAGGCGATGAAAATGAAATGGAATGGAGATTGTCCTTTTCTCAGGCAGAGCAAAAACTTGTTTATTCTATGAATCATACACAGTTCTTGTGTTATGGGCTTTTAAAAATATTTCTAAACGAAGTTGTTAATCGTGGCATAGAAAAACCATTCCTGTGTTCATATTTTGTGAAAACTACTTTGTTCTGGCAGATACAAATAGGACATATCACATGGTCCCAAAACAACCTGTTTGATTGTTTCTGGAAATGTTTCAAGTATCTGTTACATTGTGTAAATCAAATTGTGATGCCAAACTTTTTTATTCCAGAGAACAACATGTTTTCCAGCATATTGTCCACAGTGAGAGGTGTATGTACAAGAGAGAGTCTGTTGGAACAACTGAACGGGTACTACGAAATGGGCGTGACCTGTTTGTTACAAAGTCCAACGGTCAGAAAAATGATTGAACCTGTCAAATGGAACAGCCTTGTCAGAATAGAGCCATTTTTAGGACATATTAAGAGTGCTGCTGAAACAGACGTTTGTATCAGAACGGAAATATATGGGATAAGTCTTCCAGAAAACGACATTTGGAGGAATTATTTTATTCTGTGGTATGTACATGTAGTAGTTTTGTCAAATCAATCATTTACAGAATGTAAGACAGCAATGTTACAGAAATGCACAACAGATGTTTTAGTTGAAACAGCATTTATGTATCTCAATAGTCTTAATATAGAAAATAATTGTACAAATAAGAAAGTTTACAGATCAGACAGACTGATTGGTAACTTGTTGAAGCTGGCAGGTAGAGTGGGTGATGTGTCTTATTTGTTGTACCTTGCTCTGTATTACTATAGAACATGTAGATATAGAGAGGCGCTTCATATTACAGCTCTGGTTAAATCAAGACTCGCACAGCCCTGTATTATGTATAACAGAGTAAACCGATTAAATGTACAATGAATCTGTGGCTGGTTGGTCTCTGTCTAAACGTATGAGAAGAGCGTGGGTACACAATGTACGTATTAAAAGTTATGTTTATTATATTCAGGAACTGGAATTAGAACAGAGAACGTGTAAAGAAAACGGTCAACCGGTTTTGTATATTTCACCCTATGTATTGACATACATGTTAAGTGTGTTATGTAACTACAGACTAGGTAACCGGTCCCAGTGTCTACAGTCACTGACAGACCTGCAGACACTGTTCCTCTATGATGACGGTAGATACGTACCTTTACATCACAGAAACCTTTCCTGGCAGATACTAGGGATCTGTCAGCACGTTGTGGGGGACCTTCAGGGGGCGTTATTGTCTTATCAACAGTCACTGAAAGAGAGACCATGGCACAATATACAGAATGCCACAAAATATAGAATAGCCTTCATTCTTAATCGATTTAATGAAAGAAATTAGCTGTAACCCTCTGGGTTGTTCTTTTTATATTATTGATTGTATTTAAATTAATTCTGCCAAAATTTGCATTTTCGAAATGAACAATAATATTTACAATATAAAATTAATATTTGGCATCGTAGATTGTAAGTTTATTTGCAAGATGTATACAAATGTATAATTGTGTACCCTGTCCCTCTCACCGGCCATTTAATTTAGTAGATTATTTCAAACCAACAAATCCTAATAGTGAGTACCAATTACTGATAAGGACTTTTATGACACTTTTAGATAAATTAAGGCAGATATTATTTTTGTATATGACAAATAATAATGTTGAATAATTCAATATACCGAATGAACTATAATATAACACAATGTTCGGCCTCCTAATGCTGTACAGTTAACTATTCCTCTCCATAGATACAAACATAGATATTTTTATTATGATGTTTTTACCTTTTTCATATAGTATCTAGTTAGAAATTCTAGTAAAAAAATACAAAAAAGCCTGATTTAGAAGATTGATGGCTCAAATCATGAAATGAACAAGAAGGGATTATTTCCTTTCTTGTATCATAACTAATTGTCAGTTATATATGTAATTAGATTTATTTATTGAAAAAAGGAAAATGAATTTTAAATATCCTCTGAATAATTATTACAACTGTAATCCTCTTGATAGAACAGTTTTATGGAATAATGTTTGAAATAAAGGATATAATCTCTATCTTGGCTTATCTATATTCATTATACTTTTCTCATGGGCAGCTGCTTTAACACTATAACATCTGCTGATTATACATTGACAATGAATGATACCTTGGCCAGTTTGAGCATTTATAACATGAGAACAGATGCGTACTATGAAGTGCTGTATAGAACAATATTCACGTTGGCTTTGGTCCAAGATTAAGTACCACCTTGATAGCACCTGTGAAATCTGCAGTCACCATAACTTGACGAGGGGCCTCTTCTTCATTTTTTGCTGGAGTCTGATTCCCGTCTCTTGGAACGAATAACAATTGTGAACTGAAACTGACAATCAAAACTTTATAAAATAATATGAAACAACTTATGTCCAAAAAATATACATATTAAAGCTGTCAATAAATTGTAGAAAAAACATTTTGACCACAAAAACAATAAATCATTTATTGATTCTCTTTAAGGTAAAGATAAAAAAAAATGCATATATTTAGCTGTGTTACATGTAAGTACACATTGGAATTTAAACACTTTTTTACAGCTAAGTAGAATAGTTTCCTACCATAAATATCTCCCAGTAGTCACTGCGATTCCTTCTCGCTGAGGAGAATTTATAGAACTCATTTTGAGTCTTCCAGGTGTATACAAAGTAGTCTTCTGAGCCACAGATCAGATTCTTTGACTTTGGGCTTCACAATGAATAACAACAAAAAAACCTGCGTCGTGATTTACTATGCAATTCAAATGTCATATAAAAAAGAAATTCCTCTCAATCTTTGCCAAAAAAAAATTGCTTAATTTTCATTTTTAAAAATAATGAACAAAAACCGTTTATGGTCAATTTAAAAGTTATCATTAAATCATAATCATATATTCTAAAAATAGATTCAATTTTTTTCCATACCTAAAAATGACGCAAAAATTATATCATAATTCAAATTATTCCTGATCTCTAAAATCAATAGTCTCTCTCTTTTAATTTTCTTATAAATAAATTTTCTGACATTAAAATTTATTACAAATCTTCTCCAAGATAATTAATTAAATAATTAATTAATGTCACTTAACTTTTCATTGATCATTTATTTGTAAGACATTTGATGTTATAGAAATATCCTTGTTTAATGAAAATAGATGTACCTCTGTTGTATAGAAGATACGTTTCCCATCGTACGTTCCCGCTACAGCAAACTTGCCATTGTGACAGAATTTGGCCTTAGTAACGAGACTGTAAACCTCGTTCCACATGGTGAGTTTCTTTTCCGGGATGTTCCATACTCGGAGTGGACCGTCCAAAGAACCACTCAGAAAGTACCGATCATTCTGAAAATAGAGAGAAAAAAATGAGAAATGCTGCATATTACCGAGCAAAATTTGAGTTTTATATTATCAGTAAAAAAATATGCACATGTTTAAAATGTGTTGGATACACTTCATCAAGGGGGGGGGGGATCTGAACATAGGCATATTCAATCTATATGTATAGTTACCTTTGGATGAAATACTATGGCAGTCACAAAATCAATGTGTTAGAATATACAAAGACACTCTCTCCTGGATATGTGCCATAGTCGCAGGGTTTTATCCATCAATTAGAACAACATAAATCTACAAATGTTTCAAAACATTAAGCTAAATTATGCTTGCTGGGTTTCTTTGGTCTCTGGTATATATTTATATTTGTTTTACATTTAAGATTTTGTTCATTCTTTTTTATTGTAGCATGTTATGTATAGTATTCTTTTTTTTTTGCAAATACGTTCGTAACAGGTTTTGTTTATAAAGGTATTAATTAACTTTAATCCAGTATTTTGATTTTTATATTTCGTACTTGCTGTTTTTATAGAGAGAGACTTTAGAAGGCTATTGATCAGCCAAAGAACATAATTCAGGTCCTAATGGATGAATATGATTGAATTCCAATAAGCTTGACTTAAAATTGAAACCACACTTAAAGTGCAATACGTTATTCTTAATATATCTAAGATCCCATCACTGTCACACAATAAATCATGTTTGTGTTTAATGTTAAATAAGAGAAAGAGAGAGAGAGAGAGAGAGAGAGAGAGAGAGAGAGAACTAAACAGAGAAAACCAGACAGAAAATAAAAGTGAAAGAAAGAAAAAGTGAGAATGAAAAAAGAAATTCAGTCTTTTTTCGTTCTTTCTATCAGCGGGAAATTAAATACGGCTGAAACAGAGGAAGTCATTTACTTGGCCGCTACATCAAGTTGCTGGCGGACCTTCAGGAGAAGGACAATGTCCGCAAAAGGAGCTAGGGCACTTTCTACTTTCTGCCCCTCCAACTCTTGAAAACAGGAAATTCAACATATTTTTGGAGAACGTTAGTACATTATCCGTACTCAATATCTCGAAAATCCTCTTCACAAACATTAATTATATTGAAACATTGATAACCCTCATATGATTTAATAACCGCTATTGATTTGAAAGTTTAGGGTCAAGGGTCAATATATTTCAAGTGAATAAGTCTGCAATTTAGGAATAAGTACAATATTCCATCTGCATGAATCACTTATTATTTTGTAGTTCACTCCAACGGATTGACAGAACTAGAGGTGGAGACACTGAAACAGAACCTGTCCACAGCTCACAAAAGTATAGAATATCTCACTGAGGTATGAAACATATAGAATATCTCACTGAGGTAAGAAACAAATAGAATATCTCACTGAGGTAAGAAACATATAGAATAACAACATAAACTTATAAAATTTCACATAGTTTTCTAAATTTTAGAAAAGTTACAGATATAAAACTCTTTCTGTTCATTTGAATTATTGAAATAAATGCTTTATATGAAACTGAATGAAAATATGTAAAAACATGTAATCAGTGAAAATGTGAGTTTGACACTATGAAAAAACTGCTGCATGACTGGGCTTTTAGAAATCTTACAATTTTTGGTGAGGTCACTGTAGTCAAAACACTGGCATTACCCATACTAGTACAGTGTTTATCTGTCCTACCTGATCCAAAAACAAAACAATTTGAAGAAATCCAAAACATAATTTTTGATTTTATCTGCGTTGGTAAAATTGATAAAATCCGCCGAAATATTATGAATAATGACAAGCATAAAGGGGAGTGGGGATTCAAAGTTCCGCTTATTCTTTCTTTTGCAAAAAGTCTTAAACTGACGAGGGTTAAAACATGCTTGGATCCACAATGTAAATCCTCATGGAAAGTTTTAATAGCGGATAAACTCGAAAAGTGGGGATACTCAAATATGGGAACTTCGTAAAGAAGGCTTGTCGACTGCCATGCAAGATTTTTACAATTTTTGGCAAAGCGTAATGTACGCTTGGAGTTAAATTATGCAGCATTCTACCACAGCTCTATCAGAATTCTACCCCAGCCACTTTGGAACAATAATGAAATATTAATTAATAAACAACTTGCTTTTAAATCTTATTGGATCAGAAAGGGGATATTTTTTATCAATGATCTTGTCAATGACGACGGGAATTTTCTTTCATTCAAAAACTTTCAAGACAAATTTAATGTTAATACAATTATTTTTTACTTACAATGGGTTAATATTAGCCATCCAAAAATATTGTAAAGAATTGATAAAGAATGTCCCAAGAGAAGAAATATTTGATGGCAATTTTGAAAAATTAAAAAAGGCGCAAAAGTTATCAACATTTTTTTATCCTATATTTTTATCATCTGTCGGCTCGCCGAAACCCCTGTAAACGTAAAACATAAATGGGAAGAGAGGATGTCTAAGGAAATTGTAGAAAACGCATGGGAACAATATTTTACTATTCCTCATAATGTAACAACGAACACAAAATTGATAAGTTTCCAATTACAAATTTTACATAGAATTCTGTGCACTAACTCTCGTTTATATTTATAGTATTAGATGAAACTAAGGAGTCAATAAGTCAACTTTTTTATGGTTGTCTGCATGCACGAAATATTTGGATTACAATACACGAAAAACTAAAGAACTTGTGCGATATTGATGTATGTTTTAATGAACAAACAGTAATCTTTCGGTGTAACCATGCCAATCCTGTATACATAGAGCACTTAATCTATTGATATTGTTAGCAAGAAGTTTTTTTTTATTCATGATTATACATACATATACATGTATTAACAGATGTCAGTATATTGTACCTTCTACAAAATCATTGTTTGAATACATTAAATGTTTTAGATATGTTGACATCTACTCGTCCCATTCATTAAGCATACGAAAAGAAAATGAGGTCAAGGATAGTTGGCGGATCATCTCAAAAATATTAGTTACTTAAGTTTCCAATTTCATTCAACTTTTTGTGTTAAGATTGTACATGAATAGTTTGTGAATAAATTAAAAAATAATAATAAATAAATCATGGTTCTAAGCAAGCAGTATCAAAAAGAGAAATAGAAACTGACTTCGCTCTTTGTTTCTATTGTTCATATTGGTCACGATTAACCTGCTATTGGAAACAAAGATGTATTCGGCATAACTGGCCTCCAAAACACGTGTTTGATTATATTTTAAGAAATGTTGTCATTTTGTACCCGTTGGATTTAAAATTGCAGGTGATGAAAATGAACTGGAATGGAGATTGAAATTGACACCCCTCAAAAACCATTGTCATCCTCCGCTTCGCGTCGGTTGACAACGCTTTTCTCGGGGTGTCAATTTCAACAGCTACCCTCCCAAACAGGCACGATTTATATAATGTTACGCATTATGGGATAAATGGGTTAAACAAGTTTATTGGAACCTAATATTTAAACGAAAGTAGACAGTCTTTAAAAAACCCAGCATCTCGGTCTATTAATTGGCTGAAAATTTTCAGTAAACGGTACAACTAAATGTACAATGGTAAATCTGACCTAGTGATACATCAAATCTGTGTCTGTGTCTGACATCAATGTTACCGATCGTGCTTTTCACCATAAATCGAAACATACGAGGGTTGTTCGGAAATTATTGAGACAACACAAATATCTCTCTTTCTAAGCGGCGGATTTTAATGAAAATTGGTATGAACATTGAAGAAACATAACCGAATAAATGATCTAAGTAATGCTACAAAAAAATTAATAGTTTGTTTATGACAATACATATACAAGTCTGTGGTCGGGGTAGCCGGCGCAGGCACACACTCGGAGTTAAAAAAAAATTAAACATCTTTATTTTAAGTGTTGTTAGACTTACAATTCTTGATGAAAGAAATCAAATTATGTATGTTCATTTTGCTCTTTATTGTGACTAACTTTTGTGTAAGTTTTACTGGTGTATGACTTAAAATGCAAGAAATGTACTTATATATTTACAAAGCAATTGAAATCTGACTGAGACGGTTCATTGAATTTTGACGTCAAGGCGGCGCAGCGAATACACATGAAATTGGTGTGAACCTCGGAAAAAGACATTTTGGGCCAAGAAGTTGCCTAAATAAAATCTATACGATGGAAAAGGGTGATCAAAAGCTTCAGTAAGTCGAGTTTTTTTTCAACTGATTGTTTAACTAGACTTAAAAACAAAGGGACTAAATACATGTATCATATACTTATTTTTTCACACAAACTGATTTTAACAGTTAAAAGATATATAAAAATTGATTGTAAGAGCAATTTCACAGTAAGTTTACTTTTGGAAAGAAATAACTTGATTTTTTCTCAAAAAATCAAAAATAAAAAATATTTAACTGTTGCAATTTTAAATTAAAAAGAAAAGAAGAAAAAATGAAGATTTTTTTATGTTTTCCTTTCGTTTGTAAGGTGTTCATAAAATAGGGCCAAGGAAAAACTTTTAAGTAACATTGCGATGATTTTGTGGTTGAGCCGGGTCATTGGATGTAGGCAAGTTTGTAAGCTTACCAGGAATAAACAAATGATGTCATCAACTTCAACATTTATACGATAATAAAGGACATCCTGGTTTATATCCTGGTGAAATTTCAATAATTTATCTTATTACACAAGGAAATTAGAGTAAATGTCACAATAATTTCCGAACAACCTTCGTAGTGGAAACTTTACCTCCATAAAGGCGGTTGGACATAATCAAAAGAATATATAATTGTACAAAGTGCAAATCACGGAATGTCTGACAATTGCGATATGTCTGAGGCCCTGTACGTGGGTCTGTGTGATTATATAGGGACACCGACAGAAGTGACCGCCAGGAGGGAGGTGATGGACATGGAGGAGATGATAATGAAACCTGCACTGATACATGAATGGTGTAGAATGATGAAGACTGGTAGTCATAGGGAAGGTTTTAGATTTCAATCTTCTGACGTAGATAGGATGTTATGGTACATCAATCATAAAGTGATAACTGACTTATCACAGTTCAATGTTTATGATCTGTCAAAACATTCCCTCATTCTCATGGAGGACACTGATACACCGGGGTTTGTCAGACTACAGCTTCTGACGTCACCACGAGAGAAAGACTTTGAACCATATTTTGTTCCATTCACTAAGTATATATCAAATGTAAAGTGGAGACAAATCATGTTGACGTTGATGGTAAAAAACAATTCTTTCAAAAATGCAAAAAATCATGGTCCTTGTGCCAACGGTTTTATTGGTGATATAGAAAATGACTATGCCGCTTGTTTCCATTGTTCATACTGGTTACGGTTTCCCAGTGATTTGAAAAAAATATCATCAAACACCGTGTTTGATGATATTTTAAGAAATGGTTGTCATATTGTGCCCGTCGGAAGTAAAATAGCAGGCGATGAAAATGAACTGGAGTGGAGATTGTCCTTTTCTCAGGCAGAGCAAAAACTTGTGTATTCAATGAATCATACACAGTTTCTGTGTTATGGACTTTTAAAAATATTTCTAAAGGAAGTCGTCAATCGTGACAAAGAAGAACCATTTCTGTGTTCATATTTCTTGAAGACAACGATGTTCTGGATGATGAAAAAAATAGAATACACTGATTGGTGCCCAAGAAACTTAATTAATTGTTTTACTGCATGTTTGGCTTTTCTAATAGATAACGTCGGTCGAAGAGTTTTGCCGAATTTTTTCATCCCAGAGAACAACATGTTTGCCGCCAAATTGTCCACAGCTCAAGGTGAATCCGCACGCGAGTGTCTCTTTCAAGAACTCAAAATGTATTACGAAATGGGCTTGACATGTTTGTTACAAAGTTCAACGCTCACGACACTGATATATAACAATCTTTCAGGGATAGATCCCATTATATATAAGAGAGCTCACATTATAGATAAGTGTGCAGCTGATACAGATATTTGTTTAAAAAAGGAAATTAATTGGCTAAGTATTTTAGGAAAGGACGTACGGGAGAACTACTTTATTCTGAGGTTCACCATAATTTTGTCAAATCAGTCACTTTCAGAATATGAGACAATAACAGTACAGAAATATACAACTGATAGTTTGGTTAGTACAGCATTCTTATATCTCAATAGTTCAACAGTAAGTACAAATAAGAAAGTTTACAGATCAGACAGACTGATCAGTAACTTGTTGAAGCTGGCAGGTAGAGTGGGCGATGTTTCTTGTTTGTTGTATCTTGCTCTGTATAACTACAGAACATGTAGATATAGAGAGGCGCTTCATGTTACAGCTCTGGTTAAAAAGAGTCTCACGCGGCCTTATATCATGTTTAGCACAGTAGACCGAGAAAGGTACAACGAATCTGTGGCTGGTTGGTCTCTGTCTAAACGTATGCAAAAAGCTTGGGCAGATCTTGTATGTCTTAAAAAAGATATTTATTATATAAATGAGCTGGATTTAGAACAGAAAGTAAGCAAAGGAAACAGTCAACCATCCTTGTTGATTTCACCCTATGTAGTGACAGACATGTTAAGTGTGTTATGTAACTACAGACTAGGTAACCGGTCCCAGTGTCTACAGTCACTGACAGACTTACAGACACTGATGCTCTATGATGACGGGGAATACGTACCTTTACATACCAGAGACATCTCGTGGCAGATACTGGGGATCTGTCAACACGTTGTGGGGGATCTAAACGGGGCATTACAGTCTTATCAACAGTCACTGAGAGAGAAACAAAACCACAAAATACAGAATGCCATTAGATTCAGAAGTGCACTGGTTTTGAATCAATTAAATCAAGGAAACGGCGATTCGAATTATTGAGTTGCCTTCATGATGGTAAATCATGAGCTGCATAATAATGCATGTACTGTTAATTTACATATTCTCAAAATACAGAATAGCCTTCACTTTTAATCAATTAATTAAGAAATTAGCTGCAACTTTCTGATTTTTTTATAATTAATTGTTTTGAACTTATTGCTGCTATATTTCGGATATGCAATGTACAATATCCTCCTAAATTATACTACAATCGGCAACGTAATAAAGTGGTTTATATGCGAAATGTTTAAAAATATATAATGGTATAACCTGTGTAAACAGATAGACATGCTATGACCTTGAATTGTTGGTATATTACATTGGTCACTATGATACATATGTATACCTAGATACTGCGCAATGAATTGTGGTAATGATAACTAACGGAATGGACTCTTTGACTCTTTTGGCACTGCGTAGTATTCCTAAATGATGTTGTACAACCAGGTACAGAATGCGGGCACAAAAACATCCAAATTGGGAGTTTATAAATAAGTTGTCATATTCGGCGATTCTGTGTCTGCATCGATACCTCTAGTACTCTTTATTGAGCCACGCATTGCGTATTCTATATAACCTTTGTAACCATGAATTCATGTATACTTTTATAATGACATTCTAATTTTGTCCGTCATACTAGAGTAAAATCCAGATTGAAAATATATAAACAATTTTATAAACAAGTTATCAACAAATTGTCACATTTAGCGATCATGTGTCTACTATGAAAGCCCTGATACTGCAAGTTACCCATGTATTGTTTTTTCTATCTATTTAACCTTTATAGCCTTAGAGCCATGTATGAATGAATGTATTATGTGTAAGCGATGCTTCATACACAGGTGGGGGACTCAGATACTCAAAACCTGCATCCATACTCTTTGATAGAAAGTTTTGAAAGTTTGTTGCTTTATTTAGAAATAAAATATAACTCTGAAGTTTGAATACTACGCGTTCACTCATGGTCATCGTAGATGGGCCAAACTGGTCAGAACTGTCAATCATAAGTAAAATGTTATATAATCCCTTGTAAAAAGAATTTTATATTGGGTTTTGATTTAAGATCTTTAATTTTTAGGTTTATAAGAATTTTATTTTTAGAATTTTGAATTTTAGAATTTTTCATTTGGGGCTTATAATTTTGGTTTTAGATTTATAGAATTTTATTTGATTTTGGATTTTGATAGGTTTTTAATTTTTGGATTCAGAATTTTATTTTAGATCTGGAATTTTATTTGAATGTGAAATTTTAGAACTTCCTTTTAGATCTTTGATTTGTACTGCATTTTATTGATGTTTTAACTTTGACAAAACTATACGATCACGCTTGTTAATAAACTGCTTGGTAACCAACAATTGGACTTGGTTATTCCTAAGTTTGATTTGAACGTTAAGTGGAAAAGAGGACGAAAGGCTTACACCTGTCCCTCTCATCCGCCACAAAACTTTTCCAGCATGTGAATACACCAACCTTGGATATTTAAAAATTACAAAATTGAATGACAACTGTGTAATGAAGAGATGTTTTTAAAACACTTATGCCCTTGAAAACATATGCAAATAAAATGAACGGAAATTGCAAATAGTTGGAATTTTGTTGAGATACGATGCTAAATTTTATATAAGAGTCATGTGAGAGAACGATAGCGTTGTATATAACAGTATCTAAATCAAAAGTAGAACTTCCTGTTTTCCCATACCTTTATTTCTAGAATGAAAATTTTCAATCACATGCAGGTGAGAGGCACTATGAACATGGTGCCTGTGTTTCAATCTATGCTCGAAAACTGATGTTGTCTTTGTGTGATTGTAATTCTGTTAATTCAAAATTAAACGAGAGGAAATTAATATCCGTGTAAAATCGCGAGAAGCACATCTCGCGGACTTTAAAATTTCGCTTTAATTTTTCGGACAAATGTAAATACGAATACTATCCGAGTGTGTTTGTAATATAAAAAGAGTATTGCCAAACTATAGGTTAGATATCATAAATGAAAACGTACTTGGACAACTGTTTAATTAACATAATGTCTGACAATTGCCATGTCTCTGAGGCCCCATTCGGCAAACCTCGGCCGATTCCGTAACCTCAATGAGATATGAATCGGCCAAGATGTGCCGAGTGTCTGAGGCCCTGTACGTGGGTCTGTGTTATTACTTAAGGACACCGACAGAAATGACCGTCAGGAGGGGGGTGATGGACATGGCGGAGTTGATGAAGAAACCTTTACAGATACATTAAGGTTTTAGAGTAATAAAGAGTGGTAGTCATAGACAAAATTTTGTGGTATTCCAAACATAAGGTGATATGATCTGTCAAAACATTCCATTATTCCCATGGAGGACACTGATACACCACCAGGGTTTTTCAGACTACAGCTTCTGACGCCACCACGAGACACGTATTAAGTGAAAGATGGAGAAAGACTGTGTTAAGTAAAATGATGGAAATAAAATCGTTCAATAATGTAATAAATTAGGTACATAAATAAAAATAACACCGAATATTTAATTAGCCAATCCGCATATGATTCAGCACTAACGTTGGCTGATGATCGTGATAGTTTAATTAAATGCCGCTCTTGACTGTATAGATTCTTTTGCGCACTGTAAACTTTGATAAAACACTAGTCTCGTTCAACCAGACGCTTGGCTGTCTCCGTAAATCTCCGACGAGCAGAGAGACTCTCTGCTCGTCGGAGATTTACGGAGACAGCCGAGCGTCTGGTTGAACGATACTAATAAAACACAAGCATTTTGTATTAGGGTAAAAAGGGGCTGTGGTGAGGAAAACTAAACTAACCAACAGCTATACTGGAATCACGAAGGAAAGTTCAACCTGCTAGGTATCATATATGATTTACAAAAAGTTGAGTTTACTGAAGATAATCTTACAGAAAAAATTAGGTTGATTGTCTCAACCGCTTTTTGTGTCTTCACCGCTTTTCATGTCTCGCACGGTTTTGGTAGAGAAATATAAATTCTTTGCCCTATCCTTTCTGAGACAATATCTTCTTCATTGGACAATTCTAAAGAGGTTGGATCCGAGAAGCTTGAAAAAGAGGCAGAGAGTGGGAGATGAAAATAGGTATTTACAAGAAAAGCGCAATCGTGTAAGTGACGTCCATAGCGCAACTTTCACCTGTCGTAAAAATTTAGTTCTTGAAAAACTGACGAATGAAATTTGTGACAATTGCGTATGTTTAGAAAAATGTAAGTAAAAAGACGATTACCACGTAATGAAAATTCACACTTGGAAAGAAACTACTTTCTGCTAAAGGGGCAATAGCTGACTTGAGTAAATAAGAGTCTCATGTATGACACCTGGTGTTTGGACAGTAAATTGCTTCACACATATTGGATAACAAACAAATTAGTGACATCAAAGAAAAATGAGTATAAGAAGACACAAAATGATTTATCCTAAATAAACAATGCCAAATGTTACAATAAAAAGAATTAGTTTAGTACATTGTTCTTGGCCATTAAAAAATAGTTAAGGAATTTCACACTTTTCAAACCATTGATTTTACAAATATACAGAATGAAAAACATAAACTTATAAAATTTCACATAGTTTTCTAAATTTTAGAAAAGTTACAGATATAAAACTCTTTCTGTTCATTTGAATTATTAAAATAAATGCTTTATATGAAACTGAATGAAAATATGTAAAAACATGTAATCAGTGAAAATGTGAGTGTGACACTATGAAAAAACTGCTGCATGACTGGGCTTTTAGAAATCTTACAATTTTTGGTAAGGTCACTGTGGTCAAAACAGTGGCATTACCCATACTAGTACAGTGTTTATCTGTCCTTCCAGATCCAAAAACAAAACAATTTGAAGAAATCCAAAAAATAATTTTTGATTTTATCTGCGTTGGTAAAATTGATAAAATCCGCCGAAATATTATGAGTAATGACAAGCATAAAGGGGGGTGGGGATTCAAAGTTCAACTTATTCTTTCTTTTGTAAAAAGTCTTAAACTGACGTGGGTTAAAAATGCTTGAACCCACAATGTAAATCCTCATGGAAAGTTTTAATAGCGGATAAACTCGAAAAGTGGGGATACTCAAATATATGGCAACTTCAGAGAGCAGGTTTGTCGACTGCCATGCAAGATTTTTACAATTTTTGGCAAAGCGTAATGTACGCTTGAAGTTAAATTATGCAGCATTCTACCACAGATCCATCAGAATTCTACGCCAGCCACTATGAAACAATAATGAAATATTAATTAAGAAACAACTCGCTTTTAAATCTTATTGGATCAGAAAGGGATTATTTTTTATCAATGATCATGTCAATGACGACGGGAATTTTTTTTCATTCAAAAACTTTCAAGACAAATTAAATGATAATACAATTGTTTTTTACCTACAATGGGTTAATATCAGCCATCCAAAAATATTGAAAAGTATTGATAAAGAATGTCCCAAGAGAAGAAATATTTGATGGCAATTTTGAAAAATTAAAAAAGGCGCAAAAGGTATCAAATTTTTTATATCCTATATTTTTATCATCTGTCGGCTCGCCGAAACCCCTGTAAACGTAAAACATAAATGGGAAGAGAGGATGTCTAAGGAAATTGTAGAAAACGCATGGGAACAATATTTTACTATTCCTCATTATGTAACAATGAATACAAAATTGATAAGTTTCCAATTACAAATTTTACATAGAATTCTGTGCACTAACTCTCGTTTATATTTAAAATATTAGATATTGGAATGTGTTCATTTTTCCATGAAACTAAGGAGTCAATAAGTCAACTTTTTTGTGGTTGTCTGCATGCACGAAATATTTGGATTACAATTAATACACGAAAAACTAAAGAACTTGTGCGATATTGATGTATGTTTTAATGAACAAACAGTAATCTTTCGGTGTAACCATGCCAATCCTGTATACATAGAGCACTTAATCTATTGATATTGTTAGCAAGAAGTTTTTTTTTATTCATGATTATACATACATATACATGTATTAACATATGTCAGTATATCGTACCTTCTACAAAATCATTGTTTGAATACATTAAATGTTTTAGATATGTTGACATCTACTCGTCCTATTCATTAAGCATACGAAAAGAAAATGAGGTCAAGGATAGTTGGCGGATCATCTCAAAAATATTAGTTACTTGAGTTTCCAATTTCATTCAACTTTTTGAGTTAAGATTGTACATGAATAGTTTGTGAATAAATAATTTAAAAAAATAAAAATAAATCATGGTTCTAAGCAAGCAGTATCAGAAGAGAAACTGACTTCGCTCTTTGTTTCTATTGTTCATATTGGTCACGATTAACCTGCTATTGAAAACAAAGATGTATTCTGCATACTAGTAACTGGCCTCCAAAACACGTGTTGGAATATATTTTAAGAAATGGTTGTCATTTTGTGCCCGTCGGAAGTAAAATAGCAGGCGATGAAAATGTACTAGAATGGAGATTGTCCTTTTCTCAGGCAGAACAAAAACTAGTGTATTCCATGAGTCACACACAATTTCTGTGTTATGGACTTTTGAAAATATTTCTAAAGGAAGTCGTCAATCATGGCATAGACGAACCATTCCTTTGTTCGTATTTCGTGAAGACAACGATGTTCTGGTTGATACAAATAGGAAATATTACATGGTGTCCACATAACTTAATGGATTGTTTCTGGAAATGTTTCAAATGTCTTTTACATTGTGTCTATCGAGGCGTGTTGCCAAATTTTTTTATTCCACAGAACAACATGTTTGCAAGCAAATTGTCCACAGTCAAAGGTATGCGCACACGAGAGTGTCTGTTAGAGCAACTGAACGGGTATTACGAAATGGGCGTGACCTGTTTGTTACAAAGTCCGACGGTTAGAAAAATGATTGAACCTGTCATATGTAACAACCTTGTTAGAATAGAGCCACTTCTTGGACATATCAAGAGTGCTGCTGATATAGACGCTTGTATCAGAAAGGAAATATATGAAAGAAGCTTTTCAAATGGAAACATAAGTGAGGATTATTTTATTCTGAGGTTTATAATAGTTTTGTCAAATCAGTCACTTACAGAATATGAGACATTAACATTACAGAAATGCACAGCAGATGTTTTAGTTACAGCAGCATTCATATACCTCAATACTTCAACAGTTAGTACAAATAAGAAAGTTTACAGATCAGACAGACTGATTGGTAACTTGTTGAAGCTGGCAGGTAGAGTGGGTGATGTGTCTCGTATGTTGTATCTTGCTTTGTATTACTACAGAACGTGTAGATATTGAGAGGCGCTTCATGTTACAGCTCTGGTTAAATCAAGACTCACAAAGCCCTATATCATGTATAACACAGTAGACCGAGATAGGTACAATGAATCTGTGGCTGGTTGGTCTCTGTCTAAACGTATGAAGAAGGCTTGGGTAAACAATGTACGTCCTTATAGTGATGTTTATTATATCCAGGAACTAGATTTAGAACAGAATGTAAGCAACGAAAACGGTCATCTAATCCTGAATATTTCACCCTATGTATTGACAGACATGTTAAGTGCGTTATGTAACTACAGACTAGGTAACCGGTCCCAGTGTCTACAGTCACTGACAGACCTACAGACACTGCTGCTCTATGATGACGGGAAATACGTACTGTAACAAACTAAAGTTCGTTGTGTATAATTATAATTCCCCTTGGTTCACCTTTCCGGTTTATCCTTTGGAGAGCCCCTTGTTTTAATACTTTGACCCTTGGTTACCGTGGTAACATATCAATCCTGTGGGGAGCCCCTCGTTGATACCTTAAATAGTTGGTAAAAGTATGCACGGGTAGTACCCGGGAACATCAGCCGATAGACGTGGTCGTCATCCCGTCTAGTGCTCAGGGGCCTGTTTTAGAAAAACATCAGGTATTTAAACAACCCATTTTTGTACGTTTTAACCACACGTGTTTGAATAGGTTTTCGGTAGTATGTTTTTCTTTTTGTTTATTTTATTAGGGTCTTTTCTGCCTTGTTTTGCTGTAAATTTCCCCGTCCCTACAGAACGTCAATACCTGTCAGGGAAGGAGGGTTCTTGGGTGCTGAAATATTTCCGGCTCCTGTATTTATGAGTAGCCGTTTCCATTTTCATGGGATAATTTATAGAGACCGCTGTTCTACAGTGAGTGAGTGAACTACGGCGGCCCTTTCGACACATCTCTAAAACTACTTATGAATTTATACCTGAGGGTGATCCTCGCAGTTTTACCAATTTATAATCGTCAATGCAGATATGTGCTTTAACTTAACATTGTGAAAGTTTGATATTTATATAATTTGTGTCATTTGAAAACTGATATTCTGCTTATTGAGTTTATTAAAAGAAACCTCCAATCAGCGTGGACGAGGCCATGGGTTATTTACATTTCCAAGGAAAACTTGCGTCTAATGAAGCCTCGATAGACCCGTGCAGCATATGAACTTTCTACATGTACTTCAACTTATAGTTCTGGTGGTTGCCGATATACCTACACCTGACTGTAACCACGTGTTCACCTGAGGGTTCTTAAACACCACGTGCACCGGAACCGGGCTGACTATATAGACTTTTCCTTCATTTCATTATTTAATTTGTATATTTTTGTTTGTTTGGTTTTTTCTCGTTGAATTTTCTGTTTAATTTTATTTTATTTTGTTATTAAATATTTTGTTAAAAATTTCATACTTGTTCTGTTGATTTATGTAAGTTCATCAGGATGCATAATCACACATCCTCACAAATGGTGGCAGCGGTGGGATGCATCTGAGCTTGCATAAATCAAAAGATTTTCTTGTGTTTGCATGTTAGAAATTTTGACTTTGATATTTCTTATTTTTGTATGTTTCAGCGCATAAACTTTCACAATGTCACATATGCCGAAATGGATGACCGAGCTTATCGCGAAAGGGTCAAGCGTCAAGGACTGTTTAGAGGTGTGGCGTCAGGAGCAGGAGGCAATGAGAGCTGAGAGAGAGTCTGCTAGGGCTGAAAGAGAGGCAGTGAGGGCAGAGAAAGAAGCTGAGCGAGAACTTGAGAAAGTAAGGTTAGCTCATGAAAGAGAGGAGCGTCAAGCTAAGAGAGACAGAGATAAGTGGGAGGCTGAGAAAGAGATTAAGTTGAAAGAGTTAGCTCTTAAAGAAAGAGAGTTAGAAACTGGTCCCTCCCCTCAGAGTGTTCAAACTCCTAGTGTAAAGTTGCCCAAATTTGAAGAAGGTCAAGACCCTGATGTTTTTCTAAAATCATTTGAGAAAATAGCGGGCTTACAAAAGTGGGATAAATCTCAATGGGCGGTTCGGTTAGTCCCCATGCTATCGGGTAAAGCTCTTGAGGCCTATTCTAGATTGTCAGATGAGGAGAGTGAGAATTACGATGCTATTAAAACTGCTATTCTGAAAAGGTATGAATTGACTTCAGAGGCTTATCGGGATAAGTTTAGGAAGTGTAGACAGTTCAGTGATGAGTCATTTAAAGATTTTGTTGTTCGGGCAGAAAGGTTCTTTCATCATTGGTGTGATAGGGAGGATATTGGGTCAGACTTTGAATTGTTGTTTGATTTGATTTTGAGAGAACAGGTGATAGGAAGTTGTTCAAATGATTTGCAATTGTGGGTTCGTGAGCATACTCCAAAGTCTATCAAAGAGGTTATAACTTTGTCGGAGTCATTTCAGGTTGCACATAAAGGCAGTAATGCAGGTTGTGGACGAGGTAACGCAGGGGAAAAGCCGGGTCCCAGACCCAATAAGTTTGGTTCAGGTCAGTTCCAAAGGGGTAAGCATGTCTCGCCATCAGAGCAAAGTAAAACATGTTACAAGTGTAACCGGGTAGGACATATTGCGCCAAATTGTCCTTTGCGTAGTACATATCAGTCGAAACCTCCTTTTAATCAAAACCAAGGGAATCAAAAGTCGAAAGAGCGGTTTGGTTTGTGTCTTGATGAAAATATGATAGTTTCTGATCAGGGTGATGGTGTTCATGAGAATAAGATGGTTGTTAAGTTGTCTGGCGTATCAGCTACTGATGAGTCTAGTCTTGAAACATGTTGTGAATCGGGTCTAGATTTGGTAAGTGGGGAAGTTGGTGAAAAAGTTGTCTCAGTTTTGAGGGACACTGGATGTTCCACTGTGTTTGTTAATAGTAAGTTGGTTTCAGATGATGAAAAAACTGGGAGAACAAAAGTAATTACTTTGGCCGATGGAACAAGGAGAACTTGCAGTGAGGCGATAGTAAGTGTGAAAACGCCATACATTTCAGGTAAGGTGCATGCGCTATGTCTTGACTCACCTTTTGCTGATGTGATCATTGGCAACAATGTAAGCATTGTAGTACCGAAAGAGGCAGCACCTTTGACCATGATTGAGACTGCAGAAACAGTGGATGAAAAAGAATGTGGAGTTGTTCAAACTAGATCAGAGACAAGGAAACAGGAGGATGCAAAGAAACCAAAGCTGGGTGATTTGAAAGAAGAGGACACAGAACACGAAGGTATGTGGTGTAATAGAGGGAAATTGATCGAGCATCAGAAAACTGACGACAGCTTGAAATCGGTGTTAGAGATGGCCCAAAATGGTCCACATGAAGGAAAGTCTTATTTCATCTTGAAAAATGATTTACTGTATAGAGTTTTTGACTCAGACTCTGGCGGAAAGGTATTCCAGATTGTTGCTCCAAAGAAACTGCGCAGTAGTATTATGTCATTAGCTCACGACACGCCACTGGCTGGACATCTTGGAAACAAGAAAACAAGAGAAAGAATTATGAGAAACTTCTTTTGGCCAGGTATGTATATAGATATATCTCGGTATTGTAAGTCATGCTCTATTTGTCAAAAGGGGACGCAAAGAGGGAGAACGCCAAAAGCGAAATTGGTGCCAATTCCAAAGATCGATGTTCCATTTTCCAGAGTAGCGATTGATTTTGTGGGCCCATTACCGATGACAGAAAAGAAAAACAGGTATATTATGGTATGTATGGATTATGCCACTCGATTTCCAGAGGCTTTTCCGATGAAAAATCAAGACGCAGAAAGTGTGGCAAATGCGCTGATAGAAATGTTCTCAAGGGTAGGTTTTCCTAAAGAAATTTTATCAGATCAGGGGACAAATTTTATGTCATCTCTCATATCAGAACTCTGCAAAATGCTCAAGGTCCGTAAGCTGTCAACTACCCCTTATCATCCCCAAGCAAACGGGCTAGTAGAACGATTTAATGGGACTCTTAAACAGATGTTGAAAGCATATGCAGTTGTAGAGCCATTAAAATGGGATGTTCATTTACCATATGTACTTTTTGCCTATAGAGAGGTCCCGAACGAAACAACAGGTTTTACTCCATTTGAACTTCTTTATGCCAGACATGTCAGAGGCCCCCTGGACATATTAAAGGAGCAGTGGGAAGAACCAACCGAGGAACAAACGTCAGTTTTAAGTTACCTGATGGAAACCCGAGAACGGATGGAGACAGTACGTAAAATGGTTACAGATATGGAATCTCTAGCAAAGAAGAATCAGAAAAGATACTATGATAAAAACGCCAGAAACAGAAATTTTGAAGTAGGTCAAAAAGTCTTAGTTTTGTTGCCTACAAGCACTTCGAAACTATTGGCGCAGTGGAAAGGCCCGTATGAGGTGACACAAAAAGTAAGTCCTGTTGATTTCAAAGTGAGGTTGTCCAAAAGCAAAGAGACTGTTTACCATGTGAATATGCTGAAGGAATGGTTCGAGAGAGAGCCGGAGGAAAACAGTAAGTCTGAAATTATGGCATGTTTGAATGTTATTTCTAGTTTAGCCAATGACGATGTTCAGATAGCAGACGACGTGGTGTCAGATAGAGTTCCGACCCTACAACAGACAGAATCAGCAACTGACGTACAGTATTCAACAAACCTGACTGCAGAGCAAATGGATCAGATTCAGAGGTTAGTTGAAGAATTTGGTGATATTTTTACAGATGTCCCCAAGAGAACGCATTTGATGAAACATTCATTGAAAACTTCTACGGAGGTGCCAATTCAGAAGAAACCATATCCGATCCCCTATGCATTACAAGACAAAGTGAAGCGTGAGTTACAGCAAATGATGGACCTTGGTATCATTGAGGAAACGGACAGTCCGTATTCAGCACCAGTCGTCCTCATCAAGAAGAAAGACAACTCGCTGAGATTCTGCGTTGACTTCCGGGAGTTGAATAAGATTACGGTATTTGATCCTAGACCAATGCCTAGAATAGATACTATTTTGAATAAGATCAGCAAAGCTAAATTCATCAGCAAATTAGACCTCACAAAAGGATATTGGCAAGTACCATTAGACGATGACGCTAAGCGTAAAAGTGCATTTGTAACACCATTTGGACATTTCAGTTTTACAGTTATGCCATTCGGAATGGTGAACGCACCGGCTACTTTTGTTAGACTGGTAAGCAAAGTTCTTACAGGGCTGGAGGATTTCACGGAGGCATTCATTGATGATATTGGTATCTATAGCAACACCTGGGAAGAACATCTTGAACATCTGGGGACAGTGTTCGAAGCCTTGAGAAAAGCAAACTTAGCAGCTCGACCGGCAAAATGTGAGTTTGGTTTTAATGAACTTTGTTTTCTTGGTCATACCATAGGGAGTGGGAAAATAAAACCGATGATGTCGAAAGTAGAAGCCATACAAAAATTTCCGATTCCAACTACAAAGAAAAAGGTTAAGTCTTTTCTAGGTATGATTGGGTTCTACCGGAAATTTATTCCAAACTTTGCCACAGTAGCACTTCCGCTTACAGACCTGACGAGAAAGAGAACGCCCAACAAGATCAAATGGACAGACGACCTTGATCACTCCTTCAAAGAGTTGAAAGGTAAGTTACTATCAGAACCAGTTCTTCGAAGTCCAGACTTTAGCAGATCATTTATTTTGCGCACAGACGCAAGCGCACATGGTGCAGGCGCAGTACTAGAGCAAGAGTTTGAAGATGGTAAGCATCCAATTTGTTTTTTAAGCAAAAAGTTCAGTCCTGCTGAGAGAAATTATGCTGTGGTAGAAAAAGAGTGCCTAGCTATTGTGTGGGCGGTTCAGAGTCTCAGGGTGTATTTAGAAGGTAAACCATTTGAAATCGAGACTGATCATGCACCATTGCAGTGGTTACAGAGGTCAAAGCTATCTAATCAAAGATTGTTACGATGGAGTCTTCTTTTGCAGGAGTTTGTGTTCTCGATTAGGTATATTCGTGGTACACAGAATTCAGTTGCAGACTCTTTGTCAAGAATGTGTTCGGATGATGCGATTGACTAATTATATGCTATAGCTTTGTGTCTGGATAAATATGGATTTATATAAGTCATTTGTATATAGTTTGCGTTTGTTTATTTTCAATTTTAGTTTGTTGGTTTGGGTGGACTAAATGTTGTTTAGTCTTATAAGAGGGAGGTATGTAACAAACTAAAGTTCGTTGTGTATAATTATAATTCCCCTTGGTTCACCTTTCCGGTTTATCCTTTGGAGAGCCCCTTGTTTTAATACTTTGACCCTTGGTTACCGTGGTAACATATCAATCCTGTGGGGAGCCCCTCGTTGATACCTTAAATAGTTGGTAAAAGTATGCACGGGTAGTACCCGGGAACATCAGCCGATAGACGTGGTCGTCATCCCGTCTAGTGCTCAGGGGCCTGTTTTAGAAAAACATCAGGTATTTAAACAACCCATTTTTGTACGTTTTAACCACACGTGTTTGAATAGGTTTTCGGTAGTATGTTTTTCTTTTTGTTTATTTTATTAGGGTCTTTTCTGCCTTGTTTTGCTGTAAATTTCCCCGTCCCTACAGAACGTCAATACCTGTCAGGGAAGGAGGGTTCTTGGGTGCTGAAATATTTCCGGCTCCTGTATTTATGAGTAGCCGTTTCCATTTTCATGGGATAATTTATAGAGACCGCTGTTCTACAGTGAGTGAGTGAACTACGGCGGCCCTTTCGACACATCTCTAAAACTACTTATGAATTTATACCTGAGGGTGATCCTCGCAGTTTTACCAATTTATAATCGTCAATGCAGATATGTGCTTTAACTTAACATTGTGAAAGTTTGATATTTATATAATTTGTGTCATTTGAAAACTGATATTCTGCTTATTGAGTTTATTAAAAGAAACCTCCAATCAGCGTGGACGAGGCCATGGGTTATTTACATTTCCAAGGAAAACTTGCGTCTAATGAAGCCTCGATAGACCCGTGCAGCATATGAACTTTCTACATGTACTTCAACTTATAGTTCTGGTGGTTGCCGATATACCTACACCTGACTGTAACCACGTGTTCACCTGAGGGTTCTTAAACACCACGTGCACCGGAACCGGGCTGACTATATAGACTTTTCCTTCATTTCATTATTTAATTTGTATATTTTTGTTTGTTTGGTTTTTTCTCGTTGAATTTTCTGTTTAATTTTATTTTATTTTGTTATTAAATATTTTGTTAAAAATTTCATACTTGTTCTGTTGATTTATGTAAGTTCATCAGGATGCATAATCACACATCCTCACACGTACCTTTACGTATCAGAGACCTCTCGTGGCAGATACTGGGGATCTGTCAGCACGTTGTGGGGGACCTACACGGGGCGTTACAGTCTTATCAACTGTCACTGAGACAAAAACCATACCACAAAATACAGAATGCTTCAAAATACAGAATAGCCTTTATTCTTAATCGATTCAATGAAAGGAATTAGTTGAAACTTTCTGATCTATATAATCGATTGTATTAAACTTATTGCTGTCATCTTTAGAATATGCAATGTAATATATCCTTCTAAAATAATATTTACAATTGACAACGTAAATTCGTGTTATATATGAATAATGTTTAAAAACCCTGTCCCTTTCATCCGCAACACAACTTTTTCCCAGCCAGTGAGTACACCAGCCTTGGATTTTTAAAAATTATAAACCTGAATGACGACTGTGTAATAAATCCAACTCCTGATATAAACATTTATAAAAAAATAACTGTTAACGCACGCACTATTTTCTTTAGCATATGAATTATAATGTAGTGCAAAATTGTCGCATAAGCGGCTATGATAATAAGGACTCGGTCGCTGCGAGAGCCGACTCAAAAATGAGTTTTTTAACACCGAATCAACAGATTACTTATCACACTGTAAAACTACTTAATGTTGTACATATCATTGTATTCCTCCATAGATACAAACACTACAATCATTTTTTCATATTTATTTTTTATTACCTGATTCATACAAATTTAATTTATTTTGATAAAAATTTTGAGTTATGTGTAAAATGTAAAAAAAAAAAAATTAAGAATCCTATTTGTTTAGGGGTGTGTAAACGTACCAAAATATGAACATGTGTTTGTTTTCTCTGAATAATTATGATTGAATGATAAAGACTGACCTTTTTGTAAATAAAAAAATCAAAACAAAATGAATTATACAAAATGGTTTGTATTCTCTGAAAAAATCACAATGACTATTGAAAATTGCTATTTTTTGGACATATCTGTAAATAGAAAAATACTAAACTGGTACATTTCCTCTGGATAATTACACTACTTGCAATTAATGATGATATCCCCTTCATTTCAATAAGAAACCACTTATAGTAAAAATATGATGTACATGTTATAGTTACCGTATACTTTTCTATTGGTTTGCTCTAGATACCCGATGACAATTTTGAAACGCCCACGAGGGGCAACGCCCCGAGTGGGCGTTTCAAAATGTCATCGGGTATCTAAAGCAAACCAATAGAAAAGTATAACGATAACTTTCTTGTACCATAGCTACGCCAAAATGTTGTTACTAAATAAAGCGGGTCAGAGAGAGAGAGAGAGAGAGAGAGAGAGAGCAATTTTATTATTCAACGTATCAATTATAAATACAATAAATTTCTTTTTTAATTTTCTCAAGACATTCACATTAGTTACTAGTATTTTTCTGACCTAAATAACAAATAAGACAAAGAAGCCGATGTTTACTATTGCCAATCGATTTGTCACGCACGATTAAACTGGCATGAGGTATCGCACAAAAAGACACGTGTTCGGGTGGTTATTATTTGGTATCAGGCGGGGTAGAGGAGCAGGAGATTATGGCCCGCACGGGTCACCGTTCCATCGAATCTCTTCGCCAATACAAAAGGGCGTCAGACGACATGATGAAGGAAGTGTCCACCGTTTTAGAACCTAAGCGCGTCAGGAAAAGTGATGAGCCTACCTCTACGATTACTACAACTTCCCTTGATTTACCACGCTCCATGGATATTGACAACTCAGCCACTGGACCAATATTCACCAACTGCACATTTAACTTCGGTGGATTTTAAGATGATGGTTATTCAAGTAATGTGTTCGTAATAATTACATTGTGAACGATTTGTTATACTTAGAGAAAGGGAGAGAGGAAGAGAGGGAGATAGAGGGGGAAATATCATTAAATTTGAGTTTTGTTCTTGTGCCATAAAAACGGTTGATGGAGAGAGAGAGAGAGAGAGAGAGAGAGAGAGAGTATATTGACTTATTTATTCAACTTTATTTATTCTCAGTTATTCTTATTTCTGTACAGTAATAAAGAGTAATTATTCATGATTGTGGTTTTTCCCCAGACTATAAGAGGGCGGAGCTTCAAGCTCTCTTATAGGTGTATATACCCGCTATAGAGAACTGTGGGTTTGCCATATATACACCACGTTTTTAAACAAAGAAAACGTGGTGTATACAGCGGCAGCTATGGTACAATGAAACTATAACATGTAAAACTTCGGAATGAATATATCAGTTATTGTTATCATTTAAATATGGAACTAAATATTCACTTATAGTTGTTGTTACAGAGAAAATATTAACCAGTGTATTATTTAGAAAAAATTATTCTTTATCAAATATTAGACTATTAAAGCATACATATTGAACATGACTAAAAGGAAATATAGTGTTATAATATAGACTTAGGTTACATATTTATTGAATAAAAGTAGCACCCCATCTATAAACGAAAATAAAACATGAAACGTTTATAAGCAAACATAATAATACAGGTTTCAGGGACTGTGTAAATATATCGACAACTGAAGTATCTACTAGTTAACTATTCATACACACAATATCAACAAGGTGATAATTATTTCATAAACAAAGGTACAGTTGTCATCCTCTTTCTAGAACAGTTTTATGGAATAATGTTTGAAATAAAAGATGATTAAATCTCCATCTTGTCTTATCTATATTCATTATACTTTTCTCATGGGCAGCTGCTTTAACACAGAAATCGTCTGTTTATAAGTAGACACCGTCACAGGAGACTGCTATGGCCTGATTGAGCATTTTTAACGTGAGAACGGATGAACTCTATGAAGGGCTGTAGAGAACAATCTTCACGTTGGCTTTGGTCCAAGATTAAGTACCACCTTAATAGCACCTGTGAAATCCGCAGTCACCATTACTTGGCGGGGGGTCTCTTCTATCTCTTTGCTGGAATCCGATTCTTGTCTTTTGGAGCGAATAAAGAGCGACGGGTTGGGGGCAAATACAGCGGCCGTAACTGTAGCATTGTGAACTGAAATAGACAAGCAAATCCCTTATAGAAAGCTCAAACAACTAATTTAAAATAATATAGTAATATTGTTTATTTATCACAACAATAATACTAAAACTAAGCATTCATTGATTCAGTAGATTACGATAAAAATGAGCAATATATTATCAGATGTTGAAAGTTATATTGCATTTTAAGACTCCTTATTAATGGTGATTTTTAACACGTATTTGTAGGTAGAATAGTTCCCTACCCTTAATGGCCTCCCAGTAGTCATTGCGATCCCTTCTCGCCGAGGAGAATTTATAGAACTCGTGCTGAGTTTTCCAGATATATACAAAATGGTCTTCTGAGCCACAGATCAGATACTTTGACTTTGGGCTTCACAAGAAAAGAAGGATAATAAAATGCATGGCGAAAAACAAAAGAGTAAAAAAATAGAAAATCTTCTCAATCTACACAGAAAAACATGCATGATTTTCATATAAAAACACAACCAAAAATGATTTTGGGTCAATTTAAAAAATCACCATAAAATCTAAAAATTGATTTGATTTTTTCTCCTTACCTAAAACTGGCTTTGATCTGGCTGCTGTTATTAGTGCAACCTTTGTATTTACAGGTCAAGGTCAAATCTCTAAGGTCATACAATCGTATTCTAGAGTCGTTAGATGTCACCAAAATCTGTAATGGAAAAGGTTCAAAACAATAATTCTATCATCACTCAATTTTTTTCTGGCCTATAGAATTAACAACACATCTCTCTCTCTCTCTCTCTCTCTCTCTCTCTCTCTCTCTCTCTCTCTCTCTCTCTTACCTTATCTTCCCCAGGTAGTGGTTCCACACCAGTGATTTTGCTGCCTTTGGCATTTTTTCCTCTTGTTGATCGAACATGAATTTGTGTGTAATACTTTAATTGCTTAAAATAGATAATCATATACATGTAATAGACTTCTTGTACAAAAAAGAATATGGTTATATCTATAAAATTATGTAACAGTTGCTGCAATCATCACAAACAAACTAGCTGCAAAGCTTTACATGTAGCTCTACGGGAAATTTTGGTTGACCGTTCCCGTAAAGCTACATTTCTGCAGCCGGTAATATACAAGAAAAGTTTCAAGGAGGTAAAACTACTGCCATTTATACTGTAGAAAAATTGCTACATTTATATCACTTTGCTGATGTGTGACAAGCTGCAGCTCTCAGTATTTGTTGGAAATCTAACTTTCAAGTTTATAAATAAAATTTCAAGATTTATACACTATCTTGGCGTGAAAATGTATTGAAAATCTTCCAGTTAATCAATTGTCTTGATGTCACTGAATTTCCCCCCGGAACATTTATGTGGAATCATTAAAATACTGGGGGCCAATTTTTTTGGATTGCTTAAATTTTACAGGGGTTGTAATTTTGTGTATACCTACAAAGAAAAATATGACTTTTTAACCCTTATTTATTAGTTCGTGGGGGATGTTAATTTGTGGATGAGAGGTACCCACAAATTCCATGAAACTTGAGCCACCACGAAATTTAATGAATCACAACAGTATTTGTAAGACATTTACTTGATTTTTACATAAAATGTCATGCTTTATTGTTCATAGGAGATTTACCTCTGTTGTATAGAAGATACATTTCCCATCGTACGTTCCTGCTACAGCAAACTTGCCGTTGTGACAGAAATTAGCCGTGGTTATGAGACTGGAAACCTCGTTCCACATGGTGACTTTCTTTTCCGGGATGTTCCAAAGTCGGAGTTTACCGTCCAACGAACCACTCAAAAAGTACCGATCATCCTGAAAATGGACCAAAAAAAATAAGAAATGCTGCATATTACCGAGCAAAATTTGAGTTTTATATTATCAGTAAAAATATGCATATCTTGTTTAAAATGTGTTGGATACACTTTTCCAGAAAAAGCTTTGAGGAAAGGAAATTTTAGAAGGAAAAAAATCTTCAAATGGACATATCCCATCTACTATAAATTCCTTAATTTACGTGAGTACTTAATTCTGCATTTCAACCCTTTTGCATCAATTTGCGAGAATATAAATTGTAAATGCCAAATTTTGATCTATTTTGTTTACATCTGTCAAACAATAAAAGCAAGATTTAATTAAAATCCTTACTAATTTCTAATGTTTAATTTGGAATCTGCAATATATTTATAGTTACCTTTGGATGAAATACTATGGCAGTCACAAAATCAATGTGTTGAAATATACAAAGACACTCTCTCCTGGATATGTGCCATAGCCGCACGGTTTTATCCATTGATGAGGACAGTATGAAATAATTCTACAAAGGTTACAAATTTATATCTAATTATAATTGAACTTTAAAATTATTAATTACATGTAATGTATGATATTGTATAAGGAATGATTTTTGCTCTGTGTTTTTTAAACACTTTAACATTCTAAAAAGATGTCTCACCATTGTACAATATTTGCTATGACAGATTTTGTGTTTACAGGGAAATAACTCCATTTTTAAAATACACATTTTACATACATATACCCATCCATTGAAAATGAAGTTAAATACATTTGCAATGACCCTCATACAATTCTGATGGATATTAAATAATCAATAGATACTGACAATATAAAATTCAAAGGCCGGAACGGCCACAAAGGCGTCAAGCTGGCAATTTCTGTACAAAAAGTGGTATATCAGAAATATCAGAATAAAAAATTAAATGAATAATGTTTTGTGTAATTTGAATTTGTGTAAAAAAAATACTTCTTTGCAATGTTAAACATCACCATTTGATTGTGTACTCATTATGTTTCTTTATAAAAAGAGGTAGTGATGTATTTGTAACTTAATAACTTATTATGGTTACAAAAATCGAAGAAATTTCAAAGTGCAAAACAAATTATAATTTTCTTTCTGCAATAAAAAGTTTTTGAACAATTTTCACAAGTTTATAGCTATGGCTACTGTAAATCGCCTTTTTCTTAAAATATAAAATCTCATCAATCCTCTATGAAAACTTCATTTGAATATGACAATACAACTTATTAACAGTATTACCCTAAATATGATAAAATATACTTTTATTTATTTCATTTTATGTTTGAAACAAGGTAACCAATGGTGTGGTTATTTACAAATAAAAAAACACCACACCTGCCATTTCTGTAATGCTCAACTAAACCAGCTGCAATATAATGTTTACTTATTGGAACAAAATCACAAGATAAGTGTATTGCTTACATTTATTTTGGAGACTGTGCTCGATAAAAATTAAAATTTACATATGAAATTTTTTTTTATCATATTTGGTAAATTTTTACACCTTATTATATTCATCCGCCATTTCTTTATAAGCAAAGTTATACTTTTGCAATAAGTTTTCAATAATCAAGAAGGCACAGTTGGGTTTTTGTGTACAATTTAGTTGAATAAATGGAAAAAAAAACCTTTTAATACTTTATAGAACTAATTTCTTATGCACATTTAGATGGTGGTGCAGAAGAAAAATCTGGACGATTGCTACTGGACGATCCCTAGAAAACTCTCAACATAAGCTTCACGCCTTAAAAACCTATCAAATCTAAAACACACCTCATTGAACATTAACTCTGCTATCTAATGTGATATATATATATATATATATATATATATATATATATATATATATATATATATATATATATATATATATATATATAATTGAACATATGAATGGCAGATAAATTATGAACAAATAAGTTTCAGTGTTCACAATTCAAATTTTTTATCCTTTCTCATTTCAGAATTACAAATTAAGCAAACTTAATATCAAAATAAGATTTTCTCAACATTGAACACATGTGAAGTAAAAAACATGAATTTACTTTTGACCATGACACGTCTAAAACATCTGAGGCGTGGCCCTTATAAACACACAGAGGGCGCGACATAAAGGGGGCGTCTTTGTCTTCATCAGACATCGTCTGGGCCTGTAAACATAAAATTAACATACTCGATCTAGAGACAGAAAATATCTACAAATCATTGCAATAGCATTACAACATCATTAGACTAGCCTGCAAAATAAAATATTTAATCTATACAGAGAAAAATTTAATATGTTTACCTTACAATTTTGTTACTTAAGCATAATTTGTTATTGTGATTAACCTGTATCACATCATTACCTGAGTGAGAAAATCTCCGACTGAGTTTTCGGACACAATGGAGTTGAGGCTCTCAAGAGAAGGGGCAGGGGAGACGCGCACTAAAACCAGTAACATATTATAGATAACTCAATTTTGATATTAAATATATTACAGCAAAGTTAACTTTCTCTCTTAGCGACAATCAATGAATGACATAGACCTACCATCAGCATACTTTGTCCTCATGTCGTCAAAATGAGGATAAGCCGCCTTGAGGACCCAGATCCTCAGCATGTTGTCTTGTCCTCCAGTTGCCAGTAGCTTACCGCATGGAGAAAACTTCATTGTCCATACAGCACCCTAAACAGACAAAAGGTCAAAGTTCAAGGTCATGTCACAAATAACTTTCTTATTAAAACTTAAAAGTAACTTTTTTAAATTTTATAAAATCACTTTGAGATGTGTCAGTATCTTATTTTCTGGTACACTGATAAAAAAGAAAAAAAATGCAATATTTATAACAGAAAAACTTAATTTTAAAGAATGAAATCTACCATAGCATTTTTGCAATAGTATATTTTTTTAAATTACTGGCATTGAGTCTATGGAAACAAAACGGAGAATCTCTGCATTAAATATGTAACGTTTTTAGCTACACTAATGTTTTCTTTGTTTGCAAGCATTAAGTGTAGTGCAAATAGCAATTAATTCGGAATGTTTTATTCTGTAATGTACAGTTGAGAATTTACAAATAAAGCCAATCTTGCTGATGCTTTTTTGTCATGGATAGGTCAAGTTGAAGGTTTCCATGCATTGCCAAGTTACAGTGACATCATTATCATAGTATGTTGAAATAGTATAGATTTCGTAAATATTGCATTCATGCATTCTGTAAGTCAAGAGTCAGGTGAAGAAATTATTGTAAATAAAATCATGCATAAGTACTCGTATTTGTATACTCCTAATTCTGAAGTTAACAATAAAATTATTGGAATATCAATGAAGGACAAATGTGTAATGTATAATATGATTCATAAAATTACCATTGCCCATCACGAAATTAAAAGCTAATTTTAATTTGTGTAAATATGTCTTTCGGAAGAGGAAAACTGAGTCAAGGTATAAGATAAGAAGTTAAGAGGCAAATTGTTTTATATAGAGAGGAATATTAAGTGAAAAATCCTACTGCTTCTGCCATGGTGCGATCAGAGTCGCATTCCACCTCCTAGCAGAATAAAAAATTCAGGAGTCAACAAAATTATACTGAATATTATTTTAAATCTTCTTTAGGCAAAATAAACAAGAAGTTCCCATACTATGTGCAGAGTACATTAAATCACAATCTTTAGGTTTCTGTCTACAGTTATGTCTTGGTTATCAATATGAATCAATTTGCAGTAAGTCCCTGTTTACAGACATTTTGGTTTACAAATTTTTGTCATATTCTTTTCATTTACAATATATCTTGGTTTAAATAAAATGTAAGTTACATGGGGTCTTTGTTTACAGCATGTCCTCTTTAGGGCATGTCTTTGTTTACAGCATGGTTTTACAGCATTTTTTTTTAGTTTACAGTTTTCTTTACAACATGTCTTTGATTGCAGCATTTCTTTATCTACAGCATGTCTTTATTTACAGCAGTTTTTTTTTAAACAGTGATTTCTTGTTTTATACATTACACTTTTCTTTTACAGGATTTCTTTTTTTGCAGTTGTTCATTGTTAACACTGGGTTTTGTTTAAACTGAAATTAGTCTGTGTTTACAGGTGCCTTTAATATACAGTATTGTGAATCAGTGTGCTTTACTGACAATATGAACAAGTCTGTTTACAGGCGCTCTAATTTTACAGTATTTAGAATCAGTGTGCTCTTATTTCACAGTATTGTGAATCAGTTTGCTTTACTGACCGTATGAAC
This sequence comes from Magallana gigas, assembly GCF_963853765.1. Lineage (NCBI taxonomy): Eukaryota > Metazoa > Mollusca > Bivalvia > Ostreida > Ostreidae > Magallana > Magallana gigas. Next base: position 44,044,748 of record NC_088860.1, read on the forward strand.
ACCACTCATATCCTGTAACATCTTGAGCTGGTTGAACTCCTTGGTGCCTTTATGATGTGCCTTCAACTAAAAAAAGCAACACATCAGCTTACATGCAGTTTGCATTGAAACTAATAGAGAGACAATCAATAGAGATATCACAAAACTGCTTTACAAGGCAAGGAAAGAAAGCCAATTTTGATCAAAATCAAAAACGTTAAAAGATACCTTGTGACTTTTTTTTGGAACCAAAGTTATTTGAACAAAAACTCTCCATTTTACAAACCTTGAAGATTTTCCCATCGACATTTACCTCCTCTTCAATACCAGTCTCATCTCCATGTATTACTAAAATTATAATTTTTACACCACAATAGTTTCAACTAAGAAAAGCACTAAAATGACATACATGTATACATGCTATTATAAATATAAATGTATTACTGTTCATTTGGCTGTGTATTCTATTTAGCGTTTTTGGCAGAAAACGGCGTCAACTAAATCAAGTACATCACCAAATGTTAAAAAATGTAAGTAGATAAATAGTTACATTTAGAAATGCGCTAAATCAAATCTACGCTAACTTGTTCAAAAATCATATTCCGCCAAATATCGTACACGCTATATATAATATGTTTACAGTATTTACTGTAGCTTCCTTGTATTACCTGAGTACCTGACATTTTGCATTAAATCATGAAAACATACATTGCCAATCACAAGCAAATTTAATGTAATTTCATGTAGTTCACAACTGTTAGAAAAATTTGAATCAATATTTTAAAATCTGCAAGGGATACTCCTCATAACTCTAAGTGGAATCAATTCCTCATGGATATTTAGGAATCTACAATACTATTTAAGTAGTTACTTACGCTGGAGGTTAAGCACCCATTTTCTATGGTCAAACAATATGCTTAACTAGTGTAAATTTTTCCCACACGTAAATAACCAATATTACAGTATGTTCATGTAAATGTCATTTATGATAAATTACATGTATGTAATGTTATTACATTTATGATATATAACATGTATGTAACGTTATTACATTTATGATATATTACATGTATGTAATGTTATTACATTTATAATATATTACATGTATGTAACGTTATTACATTTATGATATATTACATGTATGTAATGTTATTACATTTATGATATATTACATGTATGTAACATTATTACATTTATGATATATTACATGTATGTAATGTTATTATATTTATGATATATTACATGTGTGTAATGTTATTACATTTATAATATATAATATGCATGTAATGTTATTACAATCCATACCTTGATCTGCTGCTGTTTTCAGTTTGTCAACATTTTTCTTCATTTTCTTCTCCAAAAATTTTTTAAGTTTTAGTCTAAATTAAGGAATAATAAATGATATTTATAGCCTGCTTCTTTACAATGTCTTGTACATTTTTCAAAAATTGGTGACGCCCATGTCTCAAAATGTTTACCTTTCGAGGTTAACAACTGGATGCAGTTTTTGCGAAAATTAAATATCTAATTTTTTTATTTAATTTTAAAAATGTTCACATTATTTTATAAGCATTGAATCAAAAGCAGTATTGTTTTCTGCCCAGTAAATCTATTATTTATAGTATCTATTTCAATGTAAGAGTTACTTGCCCTTTCTATAATAGTTATCATTAGAAAAGAGTTACTTGCCCTTTCCTTTTGACCCCTGTTTCCTCAGAGAGGGATTTGCTATCTTCCTCTCCGCGGGCTCCCTCCTCCAGCGATTCCTTACCCTCCCTACAAAATATAGGTCAGAGCCCATAAAAAATAAGTCCCAAAATTATCACAAAATAGGGGGAGAAATTCAACTACATACGGATTACAAACAAATTACATGCAAAACAGTACATGCACAAACTTATAAAGGATAAATCAAACTCTAAAACTGATAATGTTATTAAATACGGGTAAGATGAAAAAACAGTTCTTTTGAGGGATAAAATTAATTCAAAATGATGTTAATAGTTTTTAGTTGTTATTTCAACTTGGTGAAGTTATCTCTTTTTGAAAAATAATAATGTAACTATCAGATCTAGATGTATAGAAGAAAATTTCCTTTGAAGCCACAAACTGTTCCAAAATCAAATCTGATTCAGTCAATTACAATATACATGTATACATGTATATGTATATAGAAACATATTTCTATCTATGCAGTTTCTATTTTTTTTTTAACTATGAATCTCTTGCAGATATTGTAAAATGATTCTAATAGTAACTAACATGAAATATATGCATATCCTTCCTTACATAATGAGGCGAATGAATCAAATAATCTTATTTCAAAATGTATTAAAGTCAATCTAAGAATCTCTCCATCTTGTACACAAGTTTAAATGTTATTCCAAGAAGGGTGTTACTACATTTAATCACTTTCCACAGAGATTCTCTATCAAGTTTGAACTGCACACTAATTTCAAATTTTAAAGCATTCATTTTCAAAAACCTTACTATAAGTTATAACTTCTGCACAATTTCAAAGAAATAATAATTAATCACAGAGAGGGTAAACTGCTACTTCCATTAAAGGGCCAACGTACCTAAACTTTAAAAGGTTATGTTTTAGGGGGAATAGAAGTATGCATTTAAGATCAGAGCTTTACAGAACTATACATAAAGTAGTTTAAAATTTCAACTTGAATATTGAATATAGCATGTTTTTTCCTTTTATTTATGCTTAAAGTCATAAATCTTTACAATTTAACTTCTTTTTCTACCTTGCTTCTTCCTCATTTTTTCTATTTATTGGATGATTTTGAGTAAATGTGAAGGAAGACCGTGACCCAATATATAGACTGGTTCTCACTACATTAGCATACTTGCCTTGGTATCCAGAAAAGGCCATAGCCGGACTTGTGTAATCTGAGGGGGCAACCATGCGAGGTGTTTAGGATTTGTCAAAAGAGGTACATAAGCACAGACATTTATAGAGATGTACACTATTATATAGGGTTCTTTATAAATTAAAATTGTACAGTAATAATTATTCGGCTATAGATTATTAATTGGGCATATGACAAATTCTATCTAAAAATTCAACAAAATAAAAAACAAAACTAAAACTAAAAAATTGTTAATTATAATCTCAGCAAAACTGTTATAAAAGTTTACTTAAAAAGGAAATCTCCTACAAGCACTAATCTTCTGATAATGTTTAATTAAAATGCAAGACTATGTTAATAACTCTATAAATTGCATTCAGATTGTTTTATTCATATATCTATAGTAGTAACAGGTTGCTTCCTAAAACCTACCTGGTAATACAATTTTATAGAAAAATATTATTGAAATGGTCATCTGTCAATTTCTACATAAACTTTAATTTTGGCAGCTAATTTAAAGTATTAAACTTTTTTTAAAAATCATTTACCAAAATAGTCTGTAGATTGTGTTTCAAGTTATAGAGAGAGAGAGAGAGAGAGAGAGAGAGAGAGAGAGAGAGAGAGAGAGAGTCTATTTCTTACCCTTCCATTTCCTGGGTGATCTTCATGATGTGTAGAGTGAGGGGGTTGACACCTTTAGGGATTTTATCCTCAGCAATATTCAGAGGAACCTTCTCCCCAGTATCCAGATTCAGCACCAACACAGACTCAAGTATTTCCTAAAAAGAACAACACAGACTCGAGTATTTCCTAAAAAGAACAACACAGACTCAAGTATTTCCTATGGGGCAGTTCAACAACATAGACTCATTAAGCATTGAATCATTACTTTTTGAAAGAGATAGTCTCATAACTGCAGCAGTGTGTGCACACAAATTGAGTAAAATTTGTATGTACACACCGCTGCAGTTATGAGACTATATACCGTAATGATTTAATGCTTATATCTACATTTTTTCAACTTTTTGCGTTGTCTGCAAATGTGATTTATACATTAAAAATCCATGTTTATTCTACATTCTAAGGGTAAATTCATATAAATGGAAGAGCCACAAGTGTGACCTTTGATTTTCGCTTGTGACGTTGCAGTTTACAGCATTCAATGTTTGTGACATCATAATAAAACTCAACATTTTAACCTTTCAGTACCCTGTGTGTGTTACAGTGTTATAACTGCAGTAGCTTTCCACTAACTTAACAAGCAAAAAATATGTGGAATGTAAATACAGTCCTATGAAAAGTGAACATTTGTGTAAAAAAAATTATTTATTTGTTGTAATTTGGACTCCAACCATTTTCCTTATTCATCACAAACTGTTAGTCTCCATGACGCATTAATATTGATGAATATGCAAAATGAATGCCACAAGATTCAATCAAACTCACCATATATGACTCCAATCTAATGTCTGGATAATTACAGTTATCAGACTATTGCTAAAAGATTGTTTTGCAATGATCCAAACCCAAATAAGGACCGATGTTATATAGACCTGCTGAAGGATTTCCTAATGGGAAATGCTGTATCCATAAATTAAATTCCAAATGTTCAAACCAAAATTCTGTCTTCATTTCTCAAATTTTACAGTCTACTCATATATTTTTAAATTTCTCAGGTACGTGTGTAATTGAGTGCACAGTATATGAATGATGAAGAATAAGAGGAATATTAACCAAAACTAAAATACATATCTACCCCTTGAAAGAATGAAATACTGAAATTACAACTTGAGATGGGATTACCTCATCCGTTAACGTTCTTCCAGAGTTTGACCTTGGCCTTGAAGCAACTGGAACCTCCCCCTCCGGATCTTCCGTGTTTGGAGAGGAACAGCGGGATGAATCCTTGGAAGACTTCTTATCCCGGTCTCCAGACTTTCTTCTCTCCCTGTCCACAGACTTCCTGGAAACATTGGAACTTTTCCGAGGCAGACTAGAGGATTTCTTACTTTGATACTGTCCCTCGTCATTCTTATGGGTTTTACTTTCACTTCTCCCAACAGAACTAGTTTTACTTTCACTTTGTCCCAATGAACCAGATGCAGACTTGCTTTCATTTTTGGCCAGATAGCTCGGCTTGCCGTCAGCTCGTCCCAGAGAGGCGGTTTTCCTGCCCTGAGATGGTGCACTCATTGAGTTTCTGCCCCCTGCCCCAGGTTTTGAGCGTGACTCAGACCGTCCGAGTGAACTCGATCTTCCACTTGTGGCTGATCGTGGGCGAGTGTGGTCAGAATTCACAGCATGTAACTCTGCATCCTACAGAAATTATCTTACTGCAATTATCTATATTCATAATACTTTATGTCACATTCTGTGTTATCCGAATTTACGGCATATAACTTGATCTGCATTCTTTCTATAAAATTTCATATTAACTCTAAATAATATAGGCCTAATATTTATCTTTATTCATATTCATATAATAAGTTTTCATATTTTGACTGTTGTCAGAATTAGAGCATATAACTTTGTATCCTACAATATTATTTCTTTAAATTTGTTGATATTTATATACTTTGAGCAACATATTAAAACTTATTTTTGAGAAAATCAATTGATGAAACTCAAAAAACTACAATCTCAATGGTATGACAGTTGTGACCATTAAATATCACCTCTCAATACCATTGGAAGCCACAAAAAGTTTTGACTTCAAAAAGCATTCAAAAAGACCTGAATACAATTCAAAAGAGGATACCACTTAAGGGTTTTAAGTTTCATTAAGTGAAAATAAGTCCTAATTTACTATTTTTTTCTATTTTAAAATTACAATTTTACAATCAAAACTTCTGACATGCAAATTGCAGCTCATATTGCTTTAAATTAATCGCGACCATTGGAACTGTTTACACTGTAGAACTGACCTCCATCTTGATGTGTCGCCTGCCCCCCAAACAGTCCCTCAGGTCCAGAAACCTGTCCGCCTCGGGCCCACTGTCAGGAAAGGGGGAGGGGAGGGGCACGGAATCTCTGTTGTCCCACTCAGGGGTACTAGCTGCACTCGATAGCTAAAAGTAACAACAGTTGGTTTCGTATATTAAAAGCTTGCTATAATTCATTAATAAACATTTAATATCAAAGTCAATAGATTTGATAGACATAAGTGTACATTTTATATTTGTAATAACGCATTGCAGATATGATTTAATATATATTATGTTTGAAAAAATCCATTATTTAATATGTCATATCATAAGACATTCTTTTACATCATATGATTGACATACATTACAGGTGTGTGCTATCATATATTTTGCTTGCTGTCATCTGCAACATTTGTAAGTTTGAGTTAATGCACTTAATATACATGGAAATTTCTTATAATACACATCATAATATAATACATATACATAATATAACTGATATCCATGTACATTAAAGATGTTCTATTGTATATCATGCTTTGATATCATGTGCAATATTTGTAACTTTGATATAACTTTTGTTTGATATTTTTTTTTATATGATAAAAAATATGATTAATATCAGACACAATATAATCAGGTTTTGATATCTTGATCACAACTAGTAAATGTAACAACAGCATCAACAAGTTTAACATTGTTGATATTTACTGAAATGTAACAACAGCATCAACAAGTTTAACATTGTTGATATTTACTGAAATGTAACAACAGCATCAACAAGTTTAATATTGTTGATATTTACTGAAATGTAACAACAGCATCAACAAGTTTAACATTGTTGATATTTACTGAAATGTAACAACAGCATCAACAAGTTTAACATTGTTGATATTTACTGAAATGTAACAACAGCATCAACAAGTTTAATATTGTTGATATTTACTGAAATGTAACAACAGCATCAACAAGTTTAATATTGTTGATGTTTACTGAAATGTAACAACAGCATCAACAAGTTTAATATTGTTGATATTTACTGAAATGTAACAACAGCATCAACAAGTTTAACATTGTTGATATTTACTGAAATGTAACAACAGCATCAACAAGTTTAACATTGTTGATGTTTACTGAAATGTAACAACAGCATCAACAAGTTTAATATTGTTGATATTTACTGAAATGGAATTGTTTTGTCTGGTCAATAACACCATTGCAAGGTAATGATTAGATGTGTACAACAACTACCCTCATACAACTGAAAACTACAGTGGTTGTACTACAGGTTCCTGTCCAAATAATATCAGAGGATTTCCTTAACATTTGGTGTAGTTTTTTAGATGACACTGGGATAACATCACAATGACATCACAATGAATTTTATGCAACACAGTGAAAATGATGCAATAGTATGTGTGTGGTACAAATTAAAAAAAAATACAAAAGATTTCTTCTGAACAAATTGTAACTTTTTAAAATGTAATAGAAACTTCAAACGATGTTTGTGATGAGATATATTTTTATCTAGCAAGTTGTATGTTTTCAATTCTTTAGCCAAAACTCAACGATAAAAAAACCCACACAACCTATAGGATAAAAATCCCATCTCATTCCATGTATTAATTGCATATCATACAACATATAAAGGTCTGATTAAGATATTACCTCATTGAATGGCTGTTCTGTTTCTTTTTTCCGACGGCGAGGTGGAGCCCTAGGTTGTGAGGCTTGTGCCGGAGGAGGAAGTGAGAGTGAGTGGGAATTCTGGGAAGTGGACGCTAATTGTTCCATCACAGAGGGAGGAAGTGATGTCAATGTGTTTGGCGGAGTTCGCGTGCTGCGTACAATGTCGGGTTCATTGCAGTCACTACACACCTGATTGTCTTGTAACAACTTATCCACAAAGTCATCCGACTCGGATAAAATGTCATCCACATCCAGTGCTGGGATGTCTTTCTCCATTTTGACTTTGTTTGGGTGAGATGTGTCCATGTTTTCACTGAAGGTTAATCTCTTGCTGACTTCTGAAGGGTGGTAAGAATCCGGTTCATCCACTGCGGAGTCAGCAGCCTCGTTGGATGAATCCGAATGGTAGTTTCTGTCTGATCTATCAGATTCATTGTCATCCAAATCTGATTCAATTTCTGTGCTCAAATTCTCATCCGAGATTTTCTGACGCATATTCTCTAATTTTCTACGACGTTTTTCAGCCTCTTTCAATTTCTTTTCTTCTTCCTGTAAGACAACAACAAACGGCAAATGCATTGGTCCTTTACAATCAACAGTATATTCTAACATCTAGGTGAATCAGATAATTGTAAGAGTTTTTCCATGTCTGATATTTCTGCCATACAATATATATTAGTAACAGCCAATTCTGAAAAGAACCTGTAGTCTCTAATAACAAATCTCTACTCATATTAAAATATACCCAGAACATCCCTGTAGGGGACTTCTATCAATTCAAATCAGTTAAACCAAGTTAGATTTTTTACAAATGATTAAAGTTGAAAAAAGTCAGGCTTTTATAGAAATATGGTAGTGAACAATATCTAGTGCATGTAATATAATAATCTAAGAGAGAGCTCTGCTGAATTCACACTCAAAACCTGTTCAGGAGTTCTTTTTGGTCTATACTACAGAAATTATGAACATGTAACTATCAACTGTGGAACAAGTTAGGCAAATCATTTTGCTGTGTCATACAGAATTTCATCCCTTCATTTTGAGTTGTGCCATCATAAATGGTGTAATAACAGAATGAAGAAGACCAATGGAGGACCCTTAAATAATTTTTTAAAAAAATATTATCTTTCTCTGTTTCACTGGCTTCAAGGGATGTTGAGAAGAGAGGGTGCTCATGAAGGCTTGCCAAAACCTATGCTACTGTGATAGGGAATTTTGACAAGTGCAGTTCCAAATACCCAATTCAACTTTAGCAGCTACCTTGATGTTTTCGCCTTTCCCAACCATTGTTTCGACTTTCCACACCTTGACCTATTTACCTGTCTTTTTTCCAGCAGTCTCTTCTCCTCCAACTCCAACAATTGTCGTTGAAATTCTTCATCTTCTCGTCTTCTCCTGAAAAATTATTTTTTTTGCTAAACTACAAAAAAGATCTCCTCATGCTGAGTGTACATTTTTCATTTAATTCAAACTTTTGCGAGGTCAAATGAAATTATATTATTGGACTTTATTTGAATGTCAATTAAAAGAAAAATCTAAACATGCTTTCATAAAAAAAATTTTTAAAGCATTTTTGCCAAGCAAAAATTATCCCTAGATAAAACACTGTTTTACAAAACTTTAAATTTTGTTATCTAGAACCAGTGAAATGATTTCTGTTTACAGGCTAATGTACAAGTTTGGATTTGATCAGTTTATGGACAATTGGCCAGTAATATAAAATTAACAGTGCTTGTTTAAATGCTGCAAGTCATCAAAAATTTCACAAAAGTTTCCCCTTACAAATACAGTGTATGTACATCATGGACCCCCCCCCCCCCCCCCCCCCCCCCCCCCCCCCCCCCCCCATCGGGCTAACATCCATGCCAATGAGCGATATTAGAACCATATTAACAAAATCTTTGGGTAGTTGTGTCAAACAGCAATGTGTCAAACAGCAATGTGATGTAGGCCTGTCTATTTCATTGCTGGCCACTCAGCCATGGGTCTTTGAAATCAACAAGATTTTTCTGGCTTTTGAGTTAAGATTACGCAATCTGTGTGCATGTATATATTTCACTTGAAACCAGCGTTATTTTTAACTTGTTTTGACACAAGAAAAAGATATTTACATCATACCGAAAGTCCAAGGCCTTGTTAAAATGGTTCTTACATAAGTTGTAGAACTTGTTTATTAATTGTTCATGTTGTTGTAAAATAAATCAAGTTAGTGCATGTCTCTTTCCTAGCTTTATGGAAAAGAATTTCACAATATGCTTTTTAAATGATATGAAACAAATATTTCATTGTTAATATAAATCATGTTTTTACTTCTCTTCTTGTTTCCTTTTGAACTCTATCAGCTTCCGCTCTTGTTCCTCCAAACTGTTTCTTAGCTGGAAATTAAAGAGATTACAAATTAAAGTAGCCTAGGTAATACTGAAAAAGATAACAATTATATGTGTACTTTGATTTAACAATTATCATGTTCTGTCTCTTTGATATGTGGAATAAAATTGTGCTATAGATATAAGGATTACTGGGCATTCACTTCGTGTTTCTTCAATTTTGTAACCCAACTGAAACATGTGATGAATAATCATTGTTACCGTACAATGTATGTGACATATCACAGTATATTCATTTTTGTACTTAAAACATACACCTTCTCAAAATAATTTTTCATAATCTTTAACAGCAAAAAGTTCAAATGAAAGGACTTCAAACTAATAAACATGAAAAATGTATGAAATTGGTTCATCTTCAAGATCAAATTAATAATGTACACATGTAGATTTTTTTAGCCACTCTAGATTTCAATTTCAGATTGAGAATGATTCTCTTCAGAAGAATATCTAATTTGCTCGTTTGCAGTATGGAGATCTCCGGTAGATCTACTTCATTGTCTATTTTCCAAATTGCAGGTAGATACTGAAGATATCTTGGACCAGTTCTGGAGGTAGGAACGAATACACCCCTAGACTAATCCTTGTCTATCAATAGACCAAAATCAGACATAATGAATTTTTTGTACAGCTTCATCACAACACTCAAGATGTATGACCTGCTGCAAAACTATAATACTTTGAAACATTCAAATTATAAAAAAGAAAGACTGGGACTGAATGAGCTTGCATGTCTAACTTTTATGGCCCTATAGGTCTCTTGGTCAAACAAGAGGAACCCCATGCATACATTGCACTTAGACCTTTCACAAACTAGCTGTAATCCATAGGAACTGTCTTACCACTTATGTGTCCACTTGAACATATATTCTAAGACTGTAGTATACAATTCACTAGATGTTCATATTAGACTTATTTTTACTAACCTGTGTATCTTTGGAAGGAGGGATATTCTTGAGTATCCTGAAACAATCATATAACATAATTTAACAGTTGATAAAAATCTCCTCATTTTTCAGACAAAAACTCAGTTCCCAAATACAGTGATTATTGGTATGTCAGTGGATATTGATTCAAATAAAAATAAACATATAAATTTTAAAACAAATTCTTTCTGCCACACTATCCAATGAACTGCACTGAACTGCACTAAAAATGCACTTTCTTATTTTATACTGCTCTTTACAGCTACGTAGCCTGGCTGAGTTTTTTTTTAATAATTACAAACAATTTAATCAAAAAGAGTGCTCATACAAGCTGACTGGGGAGTAGAATAGCCTAGCTCTGACTAAGATTATGATTGCATGGTAACGTCAGCTTTAAACAAGGTCCTGCATGGTTTTGGCGTAAAGTACAGTTCTATAAAAAGTTTGAATTTAACCAGATTAATAGAGGCCAAAAGAATCTGATTTATCAAAATTATTAAACAAAAAATAGTCAAGAGGAATATTGAAATATAGGCTATCAAACAGTTTAAAGAAATGTACTTATAAGGGAGATATTTCACAAAAACGTCATTTCAACATTTTTACAGGCTAAAACAAGATAAGGCAGATTTATATATCAGTAAATCATAGCCATAGCCATATATCTATTCATACAACTACTGAACACACAAACTTGTAAGAAATACCAATGTAAAATGGAAACCTCCCATTTACATCTGCTGCTTCAGTCAGTGACTATGCATTTACATTTCCGATAAGATCTACGCTACTTTTCACAACTTACGGTCTTGGTGTGGCGTCCTCCGCATCATAAAACTCATCCAGCTCGCTATCCGACGACATACTAACTCAGGATACGACAAGAAAAACCAAAAATTGTCATTTTTGCTGGATTTCTGTCTGACTCAACAACCCACTGCCATTCGAGTAAATAAGCCTCGGGAGTTTTCCAATGATTTAGAGGGTCCTCTAGAGTTTTCGTTGTTTATCATATATTGGAAAATCCGAGAATTTCTAACCTGATGCGATTTTACTCTGGGTTGTGAGGTAAATTTTGAAGTATATATTTATTGAACGAATCAAATTATTGTGGATTGTTTTAATTCCTTGTTAAATGTTGTATAACTTATATGGAAATCTCATAATCAGATCGACAGAAAAAATATTTCCCAGAATTCAACAGATATATTTTTCAACATGGAGGACCTTATGGTCGAAGTTTGCGGTCCAAACGGGACTTATTACAAGGTATTTCACTATTTATTGTTTATTTCACACAGGAAAAGAAAATTTAACAGACAATGAAGCAAGAGGCGAGTTAATTAAAGACATATTATGGATTATGATGATTTTGATATTGAAAGTAAATTTCTTTGAAACATGCCGATTTTCATACATGTGCGTTTCTTGCCGTCGATAATGTTGTGTTTCACTCGCACTGAATCCATACGTTATATTTTGAAGAAAAAAATCAAGTCGAATTCTTTTCATGAGAAATTTTATATTGTTTTGGTTACGAAAGTATCTATGGCTGTGTTTTATATATAACAAAATAGTTGGGATTACAAGAGTGTTGAAGGCGTGAGTCATGGTGTTGAGTCTGAGATGGTTTTCTTATCATTGTTTATCGAGTCTTAACATGTTCCATTTTGGTGCTCCTGTGATGCACACTTCATGGCACACAAACACAAGGAGATCATGATGTGTTTCAGTTTTATCTGATAATAAACTTACTATTAACAACCTCTATATCCTCAAAATATCGAACACAAGTCTGCTCTGAACGATGCCTGTGAAAAAGAGACCATGTTTCTTAAAGGAAATCTTGATAATTTAACTCTTGATCTAGACCCATTATAAAACATAATTTGTAAACTTTATGAAATAGTTTGAGTCACTAGATTATTCAGAAGAATCGAAAGACATCAGTCTTTGCGAAAGACATAGGACCATCGAACCTGACCGATGTGCAGTGCCTCTGGTCAATGCATCATTTTGTACACCGGACCGGAATGTCCGATGTCTCAGTGTCCAGTCTTGAGCTTTACTATTTTTACTTTTATCCTCCATCTTTTTTATTGCTGCGAGTTTTCTTTCTTTTCTTCGTAAATCCAAACTGCAATAATTTAGGCTTTCTTTTTATTTTTTTTGCGCCATGCTGTCACTGTTTAATCTAAATCCTAGGGACACTTTATTTAAACTACTTACTCATAAGTTAATTTATCAAACATAACATTGACCGAGAGTTTGGTAAAAATAACTTAAACTTCGTTCTTAATCAGATAATAATCATCGCTGACCAGAATTTACTCAGTCAAGAAAATGTCACTCAATTTCTGATCGCAAAATCAAATTTTTCGGTCTGACAAAATTTGGTTCGGTCCTGTGTATTTATTGGTTACACAGGACTGAATGTCCTGTGTAGTCAAAAAAGCTTTCAAATAGACTGCATGCAGACATGTTCAGGTCATTCACACTAAAGTTTGACAATATATGGTAATATCCCAGTAATGTTGGTTATCTTGAAACTATATATTTCACTTAATATCAATTTTTTTGTCGTGAACTAGTCCAGTACGCTTTCTTTAAAGTAAAAATAATGTATTGATCTGACATACAGCTTTTGCGATTCAGGATGATTGAATATCAGCAAAAATCTTTGTTTTTTAAAAATATGTCATCTAAGAATACTGATCGAGAGCTTCATTACATTTTTATACAACAGGGAAAAAAAATCTTTAGAACAACAGTGATAATTCAGTTATTAACAGAGGAAAATTAGAAAAAATGAATTACTGAAGTGTAGCAAAGTTGTTCTAATAGAACACTTAAGCAAATTTTTAACATATGCTGCAAGTATGTAAGCTCTACACAAAGAGTGCAAAAAGTTAATTTTTCATGTAAAATTGGCCAGAAGTCACGGCTTAAATTCAAAACTTTGCCTATGACCTTGTGATGTTTGATCAGTAAGAATGAAATAACTTTTAAATCAGAAAACTCCAATCTATTTATTTATCAATCAGTGACAGATTGTTTCCAAATAGTTTATTAACAAGAAGTTATAAATTTGAATATATTGTGGATATCTGCCTAAGACCTTATCACTTCAAAAGAAAGATAAGAATTTTCAAAGAGAAAAATACTTTTTCAGTGTGATGGTAGATTATCTAAATTCTGCAGTGTTTATCATCTGTTAGATGTCTTAAGTGTCTGACTGAAATCTACAGGAATTTAGCTGTTGGAATTGAGCTTGCTAACAAGGGATTAAGAGGTTGCTAATTTTTGCCTTAGACAAGTGATTTCCTATTTGTATAACTATAGCAGATTGGGACCAATCTCCCAAGTGGGCTATAATAACCTGCTTGGGAAATAATATCCCAAATGGGATATAAATTTGAAGTGCAAAAAATAGAAAGTTTTTATTTTGCTAAAACTTTGGTAAATCAGCATTAGAATAGATGAAATGTTACAACTTTTGGTAAACAACTTTTTTGGTAAACATACTATTACAGAGATTGATCCCTCGGTATATCCAAACCTTCTTGGGGATCAAACTATATATATATAGACATATAGGAAAACTTGTTAACCAAAAGTTGTTGCATTTGATAATGCGGATTCATATCAAAAATTAACAAATCAATTCTTTTTATTTTTTGCACTTAAAATTTGGGCTATAAAATCCTGAACGGGCTATTATATGCCATTTAGGCAATTGGTCCCAACTTGTATAAAGGAATGTGTTGGGTTAGTCTTTGTTTTCTTAATGTATTGGACTTGTATTTCATTTATGGGGTAAATTAATGTGTAATTTGAAAAAAGAAAATTACCATAGAAGTACCTGGTAGTGATAAAAATAATAAAAAGTACGGTCAGGTGGCTAGATCTAGGGTAGGTGTGGAAAATTTGATACCAGTCTGAGATTTTAATATTTGCAAGTTTGTGTGTTGATATTACGAGGAGATTTTGCATCCATCAGGGAGGGAATGAAAAATGCAATTGTGTTTTAAGAGTGGGAACTCTGATATTAGTTGATGATTAAGTTCTCATGAAATGTGATGCTGTGTATGGAAGAATCAAGATAATGGAATAATGAAATGTTTTAAGTAAACATCGTGGTGGAATCAAGATATCCAATTTTTAAGGTACACCTACATGTTGCATGTGCTCGCGAGAATGCATGCGCTTGTTTTATGTATGCAGATAAAATGAAACTTTAACACAATATACTGCTTTTCTCTCGCAGGCATTAATTTCTTGATTACCAGAAAGTTGAATTAATCTTTTTTTGATTTGGTTGGTGGGTGGATGGATAGGTGTATTTCAGTAATTCTAGATAAGATGATGAATTTATCTGATTCAGAAGCATTTTAAGATCAAACTAAGGAGACATTAATTATTTCGCTTCAGGGTAACAATATTACTAAAAAACTTTGTTTATGATATATTGACTGTTCTGAGTGAACAGTAGTGTCTCTTAAAACACGAAGCATATAAGCTAAGTAAATTTGAATTTGTCAGGTCAAATAATTGGAGCAGGGGTTGTTTCTACACAAGAGAGAGAGAGAGAGAGAGAGAGAGAGAGGAGAGGGGGAGGAATGAAATCTGAGGTCGTATATAGTCCAGAAACTACTGTTTTATACATGTTCAACAAAAAACTGATTGATCTGCTTAGCAAGAAACAGTAATTGTGTATTCTTCATCAAATGAATCTGTGGCTTACACAAGATGATGGCAGTGATTAATGAGAGGTAAGAGAAATTCTGCCGAGTCAGAATCATCAGCTGGGGAGATCTATAAATAGCACCAGAAGTTAAGAGTGTCCTGAATATCTCTAAATGATCTGTATATAAACAGAAAATCACTATCAACTCATAGATATAAGCCTCTTGGCAAACACATCACCAGTTCACCATGCTTCCACAGTTTCTGCTCAGAGGCAAAAAATAATGAGACCCTTATCCATTTCTATTCTTTTTCCCTTTTTTTATTTTTTTGTTTTGGAGGGAGAGGGGGCTCCAAAATGAAATGTTGAAACATTTACAATGCACATTTTCCCTTTCTAATTAAATCTTCATTTGATGTGTTTCACCAAGGTTTTAGTGAGCTATTTTAAAAGTTTATATATATAGAGCAATAGGAATGTTGATATATTTACAGCTTCCTTAACCCCAATGTCTGTATCTATAACATGTTATTTTTTTTCTTTCAGGCATTTGTGAAGAATGTACATGAAGATGAAATCCTGGTCTCCTTTGAAAACGAGTGAGTCACTGTTTGTCTGATGGTAAAATTCAGGAAATGCACTGGAGGCCGTCCAGCCAGAGTGCATCTGTCTGTTTGGGAGGAATTCCTGTGGGAGAAAAAGGGGGGGGGGGGCTGTAAAAGTCTGGGGTGATCAGAGTGATGTAGATATATATATGTGTATACTCTCAATCTTGTCACCCCTCTTGGCTAAAGTGCAAACGTGTGCATTCCACAAACACATTGATACACATGTTACATCATAGGGACACTTCTTATATATAAAAGTGAATTATGTAATGCTATTATACTACTATATTCATTAAGCAGTCAGTATATATCATGAAATAGCTTAATGAGCATGCACTTTTATCATTCTAAAAAGGGAATGGTGTTCTATCATTCATGGGGTAGAGGGTCCACTGTTCTTTTGTATGGTATGAAAATACACACGAGCAGTTAAAGAAAGATTCATATATCATAAACAAGTTAGCCATCTTATGGACAGGAATGAGAGTGTTTAGGATAATAGGCTGAAGGTCAAAAGAGCCACCTCTTGTATATCTAGGAAATACATAATTTAGGCCTGTCTAGGGGTATTTATGTTTGGAAAAGAAGCAAAGTTAAGGATTTTCTTAGGAGAAAAACATTGTTATCCTATGTGTAAAACCTCATAGTTGGTTATGCACAAACCGTACGGATGATGTCAAACCATGGAAGGTTGATTCTTTGGGTAATTATCTAATTAGGATCAGATATTCGGGAGGCTCTTTATCAGTATGAGGATACTGAGGGAGGGAGACTGACAGTGTTGTTTACAGGGATTTTATTGGTGTTGTACTTATCTGTAGATAGATACAATCAAAGGGGGGGGGGAGGAATTAAGAGTTTGTACGAGTATTGTAGAGATAGAGTAAATAATGCTAAAATACCTGGGCTGCGTTTTACAAAAGAACGTAGGACTTACGACCAAGTTTCTGAATGCTTATTAATCACAGACTAATCAATGATTTATTCTTATGGCTGGGAAATTGAAATATTTGTAAACAATGGTTTTATGTCATTTTTGTTCTTAAAACATCATTTTATGAGACTGTAAATATTTACAACTTTGTTGCAAGTTCTTTTGTAAAATGCAGCCCTGACTGTCATCTCAAGAACCCCAGTCAGTCGTAGTCAGTGAGGACGTTAGACAATTAGCCGGACTTATACACTGTGGTATATGACAAACCACAATATGTTATTGGTTTGTCCCTATCAGTATTAGGAGGATACAAATTAGAGCAATCATTTCGTACAAAAAGAAAACTCTCATGGGAAAATGATAAAAAAATGTAGGGTACACAATTTAGTTGTATATATTTGATGCACCAAGTATGAACAGGGGGATGTAGATGAGATAAGTACATAGTAATTGAAAGTACATGCCACCATAGGAAATACTGTGGCCAAAAAGATTTGTGAATTCTTTAAACTTTTATAGTTTTGATGAGTTATTAAGAAAACTCTGTTCACATAATTATAATAATTATATTGATTGCATAGCTACATGTTGTGTTTACATGAAACTATTGTGTTAAAATTGCATTATATTACATATTGATTACATAGGTTCATGTCAAGTATTACATGTTATTAGTTAAGATTACAATAATGCATTGGTAAATGTTATATATTACATAAAGCTATTGTGTTATGATCACTCAAGTTGATTGCATGTTGGATTCATGCAGTGCATCAAATTAGGCTATTGAGTCTTGATAAATGTTTACATGGTTACAATTTATGCATTACATGTTTTTTGTTTTAAGATTACATATTGATTACATTGTATTACAGCTGGCAACCAGAGCAGCGGGTCAAGTTTACTAACGCGCGCCTCCCTCTACCCGACCAGGGCAAGCACCGTGATTACAGGGACGGCGAAAACGTCGAGGTTTGTCTCCTTTGTTTTCCCAGTTCTTCACTGATACCTCACATGTTGAAATAACCACGAGGGGGTCAGTTTACACCAATATCATCAAAAGGAAATAATGGTCAAATATTCACCTGAGCACTGACTAACCTACTAACCTATTATTGAGAAATATTTCTCACAGGAATAATACCTTGTATTTTTATCAACTTGCAAAAATTAACCTCCATTCAGAATTTTGAGCCAGGATGATCTGCATGAAATATTTGATATGATTTATTCTTGAATATAAGGCAAAAGGTCATCAAGTGAAAGTTTTCTTATAGGATGGGTGCATTGAAGTATTGTAGAACCCATAATTGTGTATGGTGATTTTATTTTGATGACACTAATTTGACTAAAAGCTTTGAGAAAATTTTTTACTTTGGGCTTGGTATCAATGTATAGTGAAATTGCTAAGCAATGATATTTTGTAGGCTTAATATTTGACCATATCTAAATTGGTCTAACTTTCTCTAAACATTGTACATAATTTTTTTTAAAAGTGTACATTACTTTCTCTGAACATTGTAGGTGTTCACAAGCTCCAACGAGAAGGAACAGATGGGCTGGTGGCCGGCATTGCTGAAGATGCTGAAGGGCGAGTTTGCAGTGATAGAATACAGTGGCTACGACTCAAAGTACACAGACATAGTCCCCCTAGAGAGGGTCAGACCTGTCAACTCAAAGTAAGTCTACGACTCAAAGTAAGTCTACAACTCAAAGTACACAGACATAGTCCCCCTAGAGAGGGTCAGACCTGTCAACTCAAAGTAAGTCTATGACTCAAAGTAAGTCTACAACTCAAAGTACACAGACATAGTCCCCCTAGAGAGGGTCAGACCTGTCAACTCAAAGTAAGTCTATGACTCAAAGTAAGTCTACAACTCAAAGTACACAGACATAGTCCCTCTAGAGAGGGTCAGACCTGTCAACTCAAAGTAAGTCTATGACTCAAAGTAAGTCTATGACAATCAAGTACATCTTGTCTCCCTTAAGAATTCAGACTTGTTAACTGAAAGTTAAAAAAGCTCAGTTTTTAAGTTCAGGGTGCTTGTTCGAACATTGAATTATTTTCATGAAATGTTAAATATATACGTGTATGTGATAAATTGAATGCCCTCGTAGTTCATGTTATTCCCTCTTGTTTCAGCCCACCCATAGACAAGAACACATTTCACAAGTTCTCTATAGAAGTACCTGTAGATCTACGAGAAGTGTGAGTATACAAATACGTTGGTAGTCAGTCAAGTTTAATCAGGGTGTTAGGTGTAGGGAGGATGTGGAGAGTACCGATCTGAAAAACTATTAGAAGTCATGTTTGAAATTTAGAAGAAAAGAAATTTATAAGATAAGAAGTTTAAATTTTAATTGGAAAATAGTTTGGAGTTATTTGCATTAACACCATTGACTTTGTGTTATAGGTGCCAGGATGAGCATGAACACGCTGAGTTTAAGAAACATATAGGAGGGGGATGTGTGTGCTTTGATCACCAGGAGGGAACACTCAATGTCTTGGTATGACGCCTGCATTTCATATCTTAGTGAGAGTTCAAAACAGCGCGGTAAAAGTTTAAATTCTCACAGGATTTAATTACAATCACAATGTTTGATTTGATTATAGATATAAAGTTTTGTCTTAATATTTGTTTCAAAAGTTGGAGCTGAAAAGCCTTATTGCCAAAAACCTTAGTGCCTTTAAAACAACAAAAGAGAAAATCTATCATTATAAAAACATTGCATGTCATTTTCTCAGAATCTGCATGTAACCGGCTTATTATCAAGTGTATGATAACTTCATGTAGAATCTGTATTCTAATATAAGGAGCTTAATTTCAAGAGTTGCTCATCATAAGCTGCTTATTTAACAGTTTAGAGTTTAGACTGATTCTCTGTCTGCTTTGTTTTTAGTCTTTCAACAAGTCAAGTTCAGGCATGGGCACGATTACTCAAAAATGTAATCGATTAATAATCGATTACATTTGGCAATTTTGTGTCATAGATTATTAATCAATTACACTCACTTTTGTCCAGTAATCGATTATAATCGATTACTTTATAACATGTAATCGATTAATAATCGATTACTTTTTTTTAAAAATCATTAAAATGTGCATGATACCTCTTCAGAACATATCATATAAACTCTTCAAGTTAATTTGGTTTTATTGAAAATGTATTTTCATTATATGAATGATATAAACATTTCAGACTTTATATTTTAATCTTAATAAGATAACATTTTATAATTTCTACTGCTTATTTAAATCATATTAAGCAATTATTAAGAGAGCTCTGTCATTTGAATTATGAAAACAAAGGTTTTTTTCTTGGAAGTTACTGACTTTGTATGAAATCTTGCACCATTAACATCATAATCATTCTGTTGTTATTGACAATTTTTCAACAATGGGAATTAGATTAAAATTTTATGTATCATATCATCGGCAATATCCAAAGAACTTTGAGGGAACCTTGCTTCATGATTTGAATGAATTGTGTTTGGAGCTTATAATTGTTCTGATTTAATAGATCCTTCTTGGGGCTATTTCAATTGTTATCTAAACATGATTAGGGTGGTCACACCTCATTAACTACTTTGTGCATTAACTTGACTCAAGTTATTAGACTGATTCTCTGTCTGCTTTATTTGTAGTCTTTGAGCGAGTCTGTGATAAAGAGAGCCTCCATGTTAGCAGACATGCACCTCAGAAATGTCCGTCAAAAACTGATGCTGAAGAAGAGGACAGAGGAAGCCGTTCAGAGGTTACAGGTAATGGTTGTTGTGTATATAGATGTACTGAAATATCACCACCAAGCCCAAGTATATTCTCTTTAATATGTAAAAGGTAATCAGTGTCAATAAAAACAAATCATTACTTACTATTTGATATGGAAGTGAGTACATTTTCAAGAATTATTTTTATTTTTATTTTCGGACCATCCAATGCATGTTTTGGAGAAAAAAAATTGTAAACCATAAGATATAATAATTTTGGACTTAGACAATGCAGGTAATTATTGTTTTGGTTTGAATTTTCGCTTCTACAACAATGACATGATACATTGTGTAACATATCAAGTTACTGAATTAGGCAACTTAAATGGTCATGAAATGACTTGATGAAATTTACCTCCCCAGAGTACCAAGATACGTTCAGGGTACACAGAAGAGTTCCGAGTGCGGGACGACTTGATGGGCCTGGCCATCGGAACCCACGGTGCTAACATTCAGCAGGCCAGGCACGTACAGGGCATCACCAACATAGAGCTGGAGGAGGACACCTGTACTTTTAAAGTTCATGGAGAGGTCAGTCATAGAAGGGTCAAGGTCATTCAGTGTCTTGGAAACTGAAATTTATCATCTTTTGTTCTCTTTTCCCCCCCTCCCCCCTGGAATAGTTAGTTATTTATTGGGTTCCATTTTGATATAAAGTATCTGCTTTCTGATTTTGTTTCTATTTCTTTTTCTCTCTCATACATGTATGTAAAGTAAACTTTGCTGTAAATTAATTGTTTCATTTTATTCTTTGTCAGAATGACTTGGTTTCATTTCATAGTATGTCAGTGCAACTACATGTAGTTCTTGTAATCTGTATGACAGTCTCAAGAAGCCGTGAAGAAAGCGAGAGCCCTGTTAGAGTACGTGGAGGAAACCTTTCAGGTGCCGCGGGAACTTGTAGGTACGTAACTTGGCTTGGGAGTTTGCGATATGCCCCAAACAAATCTGTAATGTGCTATATGATTGGCTTAAAAAATAGTTCATATTGTTTAAAGTGGTTTGCCTGTGTCACAAAAAACTTGCATAAAATGGATTGATATGATTTTCAAAAAATTATGTAGTCTTATTATATGACAAAACTGTTTTGCATGTTTGTTATTTGTTTAAACTTGATAGTTTTTGAAACCCTTTTGTAAATAAGTCAGGATATACAAAATTAAACAATGTACATTGTTTAATCTATCATGTATAATGATATGATAATAGAACATTATCATCCATCAGGACAGGAACACTGTGTAAATCTGTATATCTCTGAGTTTGAATGTCTACCTGTAATTAATGTTCAACTTGATTATCATTTTCTGTTGTAGCTAAGGTCATTGGTAAAAATGGTCGCAATATACAGGACATCGTAGACAAGTCTGGAGTCGTGCGAGTCAAGATCGAGGGAGATAACGAAAACGAGACGCCTCGGCAGGAGGTAATGGCGTCACTGGTAAGAGACGGAGTAAGATACATGTCAATCAAACTTAACAACCAATCACAGCTGCACAATACCCCAGTTATCTCTGACCTCGTAACTTTTTCAGTTGGTAAGGCATAAGCTTGATTCAGGGGTAGGATTTGATTTTAAGAATAATGTTTCATCAGGCAAGGGTTATGAAATTTATTTGTTAGGGTAATTACTGTTTGAAACATTGGTCTTACCAAGTTTGGTTTTAACTATTGTATCTTTAAGATTTGTTTTTTTTGGGAAAAAAAGATATTAAAATACATGTTTATGAAACAAAAGCCAACGGTGATGAGCATGTTGTTTTTCAGTTCTAATAACTAATGCCTTGTGAGTTATTGTGCAGCTGAAATGGGTGTGAATAAAATGTATCGGTTTTGTGCAAAACTGTGCTAAATTAAATTGTCTGAAATTTGTATTTTGTAAATCTCTATAAAACTGACACTCATCCTTTCCAAAATTGAATTTTTAGTCAAATATGATATTGTCTTTTTTTTCCTGATAAATGAGCTTCTTTTCTTTATCAGGGTTATTTAAAATTTCTTTTTTTTTTTTTTTTTTTTTTTTTTTTTTTTTTACAAAAATCTAATTTTAATTTCTCTAAATGGCCTTGTTGAACAGATATTGAATACTGTCACATGTGTCTTGCTTTGGAGCGTCTTGTCGGTTCGGAATGATTTGTTCTCTACAGTTTCATGCTCCCTTTGAGTTGATGTGTCAGTTTGTATTTCTTTTTGTGTTCTACCCATGTGATGGATCTTGCATTATTTCACATTAAAATTTCACAAATTTCAAATGCATTTAATGATTTTCTAACACTGTAACATGCATTAAGCTTTGGATGAATTCTAACATTTCTACTAGTAACTTTACTAAGTTTTACCACTCCTATAAAAACGTTTACCGTTAATATTGTTATCACAAAATGGAAAATATTTGTCCAACATTAAGTTTGATATGAATATTTCTGGTATATGAACAATAATTTCCTTTGATATATATGATAAATATAGTATTTATGACATGTATGTATATTTGAATTTTGGGTCCTAATTTTACAGTACAGCATACATAGAGTTACCCTTTTCTGTTTGCTTCTTGTTCTGTGATAACCATTTTTAATCGTTTATTCTATTGCTTTGCATGCATAAATAGCTGATCTTTTTTATATGAATGGCTTTTGGGATAAAAAAAAAATAAGAGACATATAAAGAAAAAAGTTGTTTTTTTTATTTCATACACTGTGGATCTTAATTTTAATGGTTTCAACTTGCTCACTGATAGGATATACTCCTTAAGACCCCCATCCCCACCCCTAAAAAAACCCACAATGACTTCTTTTGAATTTTACTTTGCAAATACATAAAAAGACTTGAAGACATCAAAGACTTTATACAGTGATAAGCTCACATCCTCTCTCTTCAACCCTTACCCCTACAATCAGAGAGTGGGTCTCTCAGGTTTCAGGATTATTAGGGACGTAAACATCGATACTTTTTGTCTCTCTTCCTCCTGTTGAGATATCTCAGACTGGATATCTCACAGATTTTTTGGACAATCTACCGATATCTAGCCTTCCAGTTATACCAGTAGCCTGATTTTATATTTGGTCTCTTTTTAGGGACAAGTGCCTTTTATATTTGTTGGGACACAAGAGAGTACAGGAAATGCCAAAATCTTGCTAGAGTACAACTTGGACCATTTAAAGGTACATGTATTCTGTTCTAATGAAATATTTGTAAACACTATTGGTTCTCAATAGACTACAAATGATCTGATGCTCACTTCTCTCATTGAGCAAGGGGGAAGTCCGACGAAATCAACAAATTATTTTTTCATGAACATTTGATATGTTTACATAGTTAGGAAAAGTATTTATTTTATAACAACCAATTTTCCCATTGCAAATTCCATTTATTTATTGTATATGTTTATGATAAAGCTAAGATATCTTCCATTGGCATTAAGAAATGGTCCATATAATGTTTGGTACATTTTAATTTACTGTTTATATTTTTTTGACCACGTTTTGTAGGAGGTAGAGAAGCTACGGCTGGAGAAGTTAGAAATCGACCAACAGCTGAAGAGTTTAGCGGGACCTCAGGCGGGACCCTACTTCCCACCCCCAAGGGAAAGGAGGTCGGTACATCAGCATTGTTGATTTAGATACTGGCAAATCTGATATAAATCAGTTAATTATAATTTGTCATTAACACTGTTAAATGCTATTATGAGTTGCTATTAAATTTGTAACTTTTATATTGAGCAAAAAAGTTTTGTGAAAGATAAGTAAAAATTTTATTATCAGAAATTTGAAGTTGAATTGAATTATTTGTGGATTTCAGGGGAAGTAATGAGCCGTCCTCTGACGACCGCGGGAGGCGAGGAACAGGAAGGGGGCGTGGCCGAGGTGGGAGGAGATGGGCCAATGAGAGACGCACTTACAACACAGGTAGGGACCAATGGGAGTTTATCTTATATGATCATACATGTTAACCTCGAGTGGTGAAAGGATGTAGATTTAGAACCAAAAAGCGATAGCATTTCGCACTGCCTTTTTGTGTAGATTTTTATGTATTCTTTATGTAGTTAGGGTTTCTGATTAGTAATTAACAATATAAACTTAATTTTTAAAAGACTTTTGAAATTTAGTAACATCAACACATGCAATAAAAAAAGTTTGCAGTCATTTAATATCAAATTGATGACGTTATTTTTTTGGAGGAAAAAAATATTTGAGTGAGTGCAGAGACTTTCACAATTGCCTTTGTTCAGTATTGATAGGCTAAATTTCCCAAATTTAACATGTAAGAGAAGAAAGAACTAGAAGGACATTGTATATTCTTTTTCAATATCAAAATCAATGTTTAAATTCTTATTTAAAATCATGCAGCGTTGCAATAAAATGCAAGTCACCTTAACTATTATTGCCAAGTTATAACATATTCATCATTAAAGCCACATGTGGAATTGCAAAGCCCTCTTTTTCCTTGGCGAGTATAATATCGACATGTTCTTGTATTTAGTATAATCACAGGAAATGGCTTTTTTTCATTGTTCAATGTAAAACATGCTTGAAAACTTATCATTCACCCGATTTAAAAAAGCCTTTGTGTGCCTCTGATTCAAAGTCACGTGTTTATTTCTAACTCGATGAGATTGTTGGACCACAATGGCTTCCTAAATGGCTATCTATCAAAACAAGGAACATATTTTGAAGAAAAGGGGTAGATTTTTTAATAAAAGGGGTAAATTTTCTAATAAAAGCGGTAGGCGGTAGACGAAACTTTAAAGTGGTTGACTTAAAATGTATGATATGATGTACAATATAATGGAGTTGTTTTCACCCGAGGGATTGATAGATATTCACTATAAACTGAGTTATGTTCAAATCTATGGGTTTATTTCTCCAAAAAAATTTAAAGGGACTTGGACACGATTTCACTTAAAATTTTCAAATTTTGTTTTTCCATTTTCAATGTTTATACTAATAAATATAGAAGTTTATAATACTATGTCAAAATTTGAAACTCAAATATGAAGTTATAAGCAAGATACAGAGTTCATAATTCTTTGTTTTGTAAACAAAGCTCGAATATTGTCATTTTTACATATGTGTTGTATTGGTGTAAGTTTTAATCAAATGTAACTTTCCTTTGTTGATAATAGTATTTATGAAGATATTGAATTAGTTTAAATTGTTTTTTACACGTCATTTTGTCTAAGAAATGGTAAAATTCTACATTACATTTTTTGTAAACAACTATAAGACTCGAGCTTTGTTTACATAACTATCAATTCTTACCTCTGTATCTCACTTGTAACTTGACTTTAACATTTAATATTTTGGTCAATCATTTAAAATGCACAAGTAAACCATTTTATACATAGAAAATTTAAAAAAAAAATTTGATCTCAAATCGTGTCCAAGTCCCTTTAAGTATGAATCAAGTATCCAATTGTATGATATGAATTTTTATGAAATTTGAATGGATACTTTGAATTTGAATGTTTGTTTGAAATCAGAAACAAATTATGAGTATTACCATTATCTTTATAATGTTTTTATAATAACTTATTTTGTTAATTTAATTTAACAATGTTGATGCTGATTCATGAACAAGTACAAGTTATATTGACCAAAGCTGACTGTGTTCTGTAGATGAGTCCTCACCTGTCCCTATCGCTGATTGGTCAGAAGAGATGAACGCTGAGGACAACAGACAGTCGGGCTATTACACAGACAGTATCCTGACCGGGCGTGGACCGAGGGGAGGGGGTGGGGGATACCGGCCCCGGGGGAGAGGGGGCAGGTACCCCAGGGGATCGGGCTACTCCTCCAACAGGTCATCAGGTACAGAAATCGACCATGATCAGCAGCTGCAGATTGAAGCTTTTTATTTTTGGTTTATAATTGTTTATTTTTTTAGTTTAATCCCTTCTTTTTTTAGCTGTAGAAGATATCACATTGTATGTTATTTTTTGTTTATCCTTGTACTAAATAAGTGTATTTCATCTGGTCAACTAATATTTTCATGAGGAGGAATTTCATCATCATGATTCATCAACATGATTTTATTCATTAGTCAAGCATCCGATTAAGATATTTTAACATTGACACTTCTTAAAAACATCTCATGTATCTTAACATTTTCTTCATTTTCCTAATGTATGCTGTTCATTTATAATATCAAATTGATTTTAATTTTTCAGCACATCCGTAGAAGCTTTGCTTTGGAATGTTAATTTGATTGTAACTGTTGCATGCCTTTTATTTTTTGACAGATTTTTACGATCAGCGTCGATATAGATCAGATAGACCCAGTTATTCCACTAGCAGATATAGTACGTGGCATGCTTCATTTATGTCTTGTCTGTTGTCAACTAAATCAGTCTTTGTTTTAAAAAGGATACTAATTCTTAAATTTTAAAATGTCATTCTTGAATACTAAGTAGAGTTTAGATGATGACATATATCAACCCTCAACCTTGTCATTTCAGTGGCATACGATACAGATGAATCACGGGACTTTCGTTCGCGGCGGAGGATGACAGATGACGACGATACAGTATTAGACAACGCCAGCGTCACCAGTCAGGACCAAGATGGTGGGTGACACAGGGACAAGTCTAGAGTTTGATATTAGGATGGAGAGGGGCCTTTCTCTTTTCTAGTATACATCATGTTATAAGTCAATGAGAACACTCTCCAGTTAAGCTAGAGTTTACCACACAAATAGGGATATTGATATTTTGATAAACTTATATAGAATTATTTAAGCATTGAATCATTATTTTTTCAAAGATATAGTCTCATAACTGCAACAAATTGAGTAACGCGCACTAGCGCGTTATGAAAATTTGTATGCACACACCGCTGCAGTTATGAGACTGTATCTTTCAAAAAATTATATTTACATTTTTTTAACTCTTGCCTTGTCTGCAAATGTGATTTATAGGTCAAAATTTCTGTTTTATCCTAAGGGTAAGTTCAAATTAATGGAAGAGCCACTGTAACAGCCACAAACGTGAACTTTGATTCTCGCTTGTGACGATGCGTTTTACAGCATTCAACGTTTGTGACGTCATAATGAAACTAGTCATTCTAACCTTTAAGTACCCTGTGTGTGTTGCGGTCTTATAACTGCAGTATCTTTTCACACACTTTACATGCAAAAAATATTTGGAATGTAAATATTGGAATGTAAATAATGTAAATATATTCACGATATAATAGTGTAAATACTTACATTGATTTACTAAAATGTAGACGCAATTCATTACATTTTCTTTTTTTCATCCTAATAAAAAAAAATGAAATGATATACGATATCATCTAGATATACAGACTGAAAAGCGTTTTTTTTTTTCTCTGTAGACCAAAGAGATCAGAGGCCCAGGAGAAGACGAAAGAATAGAAACCGTCCCTATGGTAACGGTAGTGCTGCCTCGGGGACGGAAACAGACAATAGTGTATCAAATTACCGACCCTCAGGGGGCCGACCCCCGCAGTTTCAGAATGACTCTTCCTCAAACTTTGTGAATTCAGTGAAAACTGAACCCTCAAAAGTTAAAACTGAGCCTGAATCCAAACCGCCTGGACCGTCCAAGGAAGATAACTCTGATAGAATTAATAGTGCAAAGTCTAGCAGCCAGTCAAGTAAACCGAGCCTGAAACCAGGCTCAGCCCCGCCCCGGGAACAGAGGAAACCTGCTGCGCCCAAGTACTCTGCTTCAGCACGGAACGGGACGAGTGGGTCGGAATCCGACTCCAAAGCGGCTAAAAACAAGAACAATACCCCTAGTGGTAAACCAACCGCTAGTGGTCAACCAACCGCTAGTAGTAAACCAACCTCTAGTACTAAACCAAAGGAGCAGATGGTCAACGGAGAGTAACAAAGTGCCATGGAGATACTTATCTGACGAGATTAGTAGTATTTTTAGCTCTTACAGTTGAGCATGCCATCTACTCGTATGTACCTTTTTATCCTCTTTCCACAGGAGAATGCTTTGTTGCCTAGATTAACCAGATGAGACATTGTTTACAGTTTGTGGTTCCTGTCCTCCTGATTGGGAGGCCATGTTTGCTATGCAATATTTGTCCTTTACGTCTACCAAGGGACTTGCTGTCTTGTTAGATTAATTCATGTAGAGAAGAGACAAAAGACTGTTCCGTCACGTAAATGATATTTGTGAGTTATCCTCTGAACCTGTGGAATTCCATATTTTTTTTTTTAACTCGAATTAATTTCTGTCCCAAAGTATGTGTATATGTATTGTTTTTGCATAATAAATTGTTAATTCATATTTTGTAGAAATGATGTGTAAAATGTTTGAATTATTTTTGAATTGCTATCAACTTTTAAGAAACGATGATACTGTTATGGTGTTCATGGAAGTTGTGACTTTTGTGACACTGAATGAAAGTAAGACTGCTGATATTTTACTATACACATGATACATGTAAAGATAATTTTTGTTTTTATATTTTATGTCAGATCTGTCCAAAAAGAGTAAAAAAAATTATTAAAAGTCTTGCACTTTCATAGTGGCACAGCTGAAATGATTATAAACATGATAAACATTTATCTTTTTATGAAAAATATATGGAATTTCTTTTTGTTTCCAATTATGGATTTTGAAAAACACATTACACCTTTATCATAAAAAGTGATTTAAAAAAAACCCTTTCAACAGTTAGATGTCAAGCTCTTAAATCTTGATTATGGGTGTCAACATATGTACATGAATATGCATTTAAAGCTGGTGGAGAAAGTGATTTGATTCACAAACTTTTATTTTTTAAATTCAATCTTTTCAGCTTTTCTTGCTTGTTTACACACACAGATTCAGAATTGACAATCATCTATAAATAATCTTCCTATTCAAACTATTTCAAATTGGGGTCCTATTTTTGTACAAAGATGAATGTTGTGGTACATTGTGGGTATATTTTTACAAAATGATGATAACTGCACTGAATTCTACTCAAACTTGTTTTCTCCAGACACTTAATGTGTTAGAGAATATTTTCCTGATTGATGTATTGAAATTTGAGGCACAAGATTTGTGACTTATATTAGACATGTAATTTTTCATTTTATTTTTTTTTACCATTAAACCAAAAAAAAAGAAGAAGAATGTATTCATATTAGTTTTGACATGTAAATGTATTTTGCTTTGTCTTTATGGGAAACCAAAAATGTGAAAGCTGTGTGCATTCTCTACTGTTTATTGTTGATTGAAATGTAGATAAAAAATGAAATACCCATATTATAGAATATTGAGGTCACCTGAGCCAAATCTGACCATAAACTTGTCTTATTAACCTTGAACTGTGACCTTGTCTATTTCTAAACATGTGAAATTTCTTACATTTGATGCATGAATTGAGAAAAATATTTGTTGATCTGGGATGAACAGTGTCTATCAACATGGTACTTTCTACTGATAAAACTTTGGTTTGTGTTTAAACTCGAAATGGTTTGTTTTAGTAAAAAGAATGATTTGATTTCATTTCATACTAAAGTCTTGTTGATGTATACTTTTTCACAAAACCTCTGTGCAAACAAAGAGTTGATAATTTTGGGGTGTAATTTTGCATGCATGACCTTTCTATTAAATTGTTTGTGTGAAATGTTTCCAAACCAAAGACAATGCACTGTTATTTTTTTCTTTTAAATTTGAGGTCAATGAAGTTATGGTAGAATGATTGATGAATTATTTGAATCTATATTTTTCATATAAGTATTGACTTCTTCATGATTTGTATACTCTACTTAATATACATTAGATTAATTGATACATTTATCGTTTAATTGATACATTTATCAGGAACTTCAAATGAAAAAAAAAATATTTGTTCAAATGTATTTTATTCAATGTAACATTGTTAGTTGATTCATGCTTCAACATAATGAAATTGATGCATCAAAATAGGTTGATTTGTGCTTTTGATATACATGTAATATCAAGATCAAAATGGGTCAATGTCAAAGTAGGTCAATTTATGCTTAAGCATATATTTGTCGAAATCCGTCAGTTCATTCTTCTGCATGTTAAGATCAATGTGTTTAACTAAATGTATATAATGCTTCACCATCTTAAAATCAATATGTCAAAATAGGTCAATTCATGCTTCAAAAGTACATCTGGATTTATGCTTAACAATGCATGAATGATATACTCCAGTATACATGTATAATACCTGAAATGTACAGACATAGGCAATATCATTTGTAAATTTTGTAGTTTTTAAATTCAAGTGAAAAAATAGTCTTAGAAAGGCATTAATTGGGAATAAATGTCGAGATAAACTCATGCTGCCAAGGGCAGCTAACTCATGCAGTACCCAACAAATATATCTCAAATTCATCCATTGGAACTGCTTAAAAATTAGCATATCACTGTCTTAGTTGTTATTTAATCTTAGTTGTTAGTGAACAAACTTTTCAAAGCAAGTGGCTGGCTGTGTGTAATTGTATATTGGCTGCCTGTTTATACCAGAGGGTATTTACTGTTACAAGACCCCAGGGTTTTGTACAGTTACCAAGTTGTTTCATTTGTTACATTGTTATTACATGATTGCAATTGATTACACTTGTAATGTTGAAATCACTAGTGAGGTTGTTAACACTGCTTTTTGTATTCTCTGAATGGAGTGTGTGGTAGACATCTTAAGTTTAGTTTGTGAGGTGAATTTATTGCAAGATTGCAGACATTTCTTAATTTATTTCTCATTCTAGGCCATTCATTTGTAGTTTTCCTTCCATCCAATGCGAATTATTCTCTCTTTTTTTTCTTTTTTAATAAAACATTGCTAAGATTGTTTAAATTGTTTATTATTGATTTATCTGTGATTGTATTGTCAAAGAAAACCATTATTGTGGAAAAGCCAACACAGTCTCAAAATATTTCAACTAATAATACTATTGACCTTATATTTCACAAGTATACATGTAGGAAAATCTCTCTCTCTCTCTCTCTCTCTCTCTCTCGCTCTCTCTCTCTCTCTCTCTCAGTACTGCACACAGAACATTATAAGGATACCTTACGCTATGTGTGCTTTCAAGTACACTTCATTTATATGCTTCGATCACTCATCACAATGTACCGATTGAACTTGTTTGACAACACACAAAGGTCACAATATCATGGCACCCCACCCCACCCGATTATATTCATAAAAGTAAACACTGAACTTTCAGACAACTCCTAATGACCTTGACTTATCCTGAATTCTTTAGAAGGCCGTGTTTCTTTTGGTCAGTAGAATTGTTCCTAGGGTTGTTTAATACACTCTGTGTCTTTAAGAACTTGAAAACAAAGATCAACTAATGATGTTTAGACATTAAACATATGAAGTTATATTTTGATACATCAATCACATATCATCTGTACAACAGATTGGTTTTACTGATATCATAACATCAAATTATTCTTGACTGAAACAAAAAACATGGCTACTCACTAAAGTGACGTCATGAAATAAATTATGAAAATTTTATAAATTTGATTATTTTGTTTGAAATATAAATTGTTCAGAATAGTAGCTTATGGCTAAAAACAGTAATTGCAGCATCACCCTGTTCTATAAACAGTTTATATCCTTATATATTAAGTTCATAAGACCGTCGGTATACACAGAAATCTTTGTGGCGATCTTAAGGTGTCAACAAATCGACCATCAGATCCGCCTCAAATTTTATGATAATATCATCATATTATGATTTGTTAAGCGATAAATTATTAATAAGTAGAAAAAATAACATTATATTTTACTTTTAGAATTCGTTGTGTTTTCCCTATATTTTTATACAGAGCTCTTCTTTAAAAGGAAATCAATATAGTATAAAAATGGCCACGACCATCGAGCCCCCTTAAACTGATAATGTAACGTCATTGACACGATTCGCTAATACATCTTTAACATCCTAAATAAATAAGATGAAATGATTTGTGTTGGGTTAACATATAAATTGAAGTGCATTTAAATAGAAGGTTAACAAACAACGAATGCATGCAGCAACGTGAAATGTAATAGCAATGCAAAATGTAATGTAATAAACCCCAATATTATATTTTGCGTTGTCCAGAACACAATGCAAACGCGAAATAAAATAGTTTTTAAAAGACTTTGTTTTATGGAATATGCATTATGTTCCGTGCCTTTCCAAACGAATGTATTATGAATATTGATGGATCTAAATTTATTTATTACTGGATTTATAGCATATTTAAAACAGAAACCTTATTAATTTTTCAAACCCGTTAGGTAATTGGCTTCAGTGAACGTCATTTCGCCATGTTACCGAACGGTGATAGCTCTTTAGAGATTGGCATCTTACGTCATTTGAACAGTCAGTGCAAATTAAGTTAATGTGTATAAAACATAATGTTTGTTATCCGGGTTTTTTACTCTGGGTTGGTTCAGGCCTGCCCGCTGGATGTTACGCCACTGACAACGCACTCCGAATCATTACTAAGAGGTCTGTATTGGTTGATACTGAGTGAGGTCAAAGTTTATTATTATTATAACTTTCAAGGTTGATCGTTGCTATGAGGTCACAGTGGTTGTTAAGATGAGGTCAAGGTTACATGTTACTATAAGAAATGGGCGTTGATTGTTACTGTAGGATCAGGATTGTTACTGTGAGTCATAGTTGATTGTAGGTATGGGATGATGTTTATTTTCAGTGAAGTGACAATGATCAGACTGGCGGTAGTGGAGAAGCAGCTTATATTGCACACAATCGAATTAAGATTAGATGTTAGATCCGCTCGCTTACTAGCTACACAAACGAGTAAGGTATTGCACACGGCCAGACCTATATGTTAAAAAAATCAAATGTTTCCAGGCCTTCTGTGTATTTATTCAAAAAAAATTAATTCACCCTCCCATGTATGGAAAAAACCTATAGCAACCAACTTTCAAAGTAGATTTGTTGTCCATTAAAACGTTTACACTCATTCTAACAGATAGGGAGTGAAAAAATTAAGCGTCAAAAAAGTAAAAATAATATTCCATCCTAACCTTTTTTCAATTTACCTTTTAAAGTATCAAACTAATTAAAATTAAGCCCATTTATGCTCCCGTATTTTCATATACTATTAAATGTGCATATGTGTCCATAGACATCGACATATCAATGTATGGGTGCCTCGAAGATGTACTTTCGAAGAGATTAAAATAAAACAGGCGCCTCACAACTAATTTTGTACATTATATTTGAAACATGTCGTATAATATTCATCTTTTATTTCTGTCGCAACAATTTGTTGTTTGATTTTTTTTCATTTTCAAATAAGAGAAACAAAGAATAAGGATTCAAATTTTTAGATGAAAGCTATTTCATGAAAATATAATTGTCGGGAATGTTTTGAATGCTTCGAGAAATCTAATAGCACAATGAGCCGCGATGTTTAATGAAGCAGTCATGACTTAATTTTGAACATGACACGTGATACATTTAACTACATGTATGTCTTTTTTCTTTAAAACATCTGTGCATTTTTTCATAACGGAAGCATGGAGGAAAAAATATCGAGGGAGAAAAAAAATCGACAGAAATCGCGTAAAAAATAAAACGAGACATTCAGACTTATGTGACAAAATTTTCCAGTTAGTTCCCTTAGTGAAATTCTTGATTATGTCAATATATGAAAAGGGGGTGTGTTTCGCGAGGAATTCCGGCCTCGTTTTCGATCCGCGCAGCAGACGCATAGTCTATTTGCTAGTTCTCCGTACAACAAGATGGCAGAAGCAACAGACGCTACATGTAAGTTAATTTTTTTTAAGCATTATAGAATTTTATTTTGATAAAAATGGACAAAGTGATGAGTGTGTGAGAGAGATAGATATATAATGGACCGAATAACGGTGAAAGAATATCGGGGTGTTTTGAAGATTTTAAGATCTGAATATTTTTTTCTTTCTCTCGCTCTTTCTTTCTCTTAAAATGCCTTGAAGAGAAAAAAATCCTAATTTGGGTTTTAGACAACCAGCGTTAAATCAAGCGGAAATTTTAAATTCATTTCAACTAAGGCGGAAACATTTAAAGCGCTCTTGGAATGTGTTTCAACTTTTTTTTTCCCGGAGCGGAAACTATTATCATAAGATGTATAATGGAATATAATATTCGCTATTCTATAAAGCCATTCTCCTCCATTCTTCCCATTCAACGACTGCGAATGCATTGCCTTATTGCATGATTTTTTTTTCTCCTTATGGAAAGAAAATGATGAATTCTGTCTTTCTTATCGATTTTATTTGCAAGAGACAGAGAAAGAGAGATCGAGAAAAAAAAATGCAAGCGACGCGTATGCGCTGTAGACCACAAAGCAGAGCCCCCGCCCCACGATGCTTCGTGCTGCCGTCCCGTTCAGTTTCACATGCAACCAATTTTGTCGGCGACATTCAATGGGGCGCGATGCAGGATTTCTTTTCTCTTTTTTTAAATTTGTGCATGGATTTTATATTTACTCGATGCAGTGTTAACACAGCGATATTGTGTGCGTTTGGGTGATGTTACAATTTATTTTTTTTTAATACATCGCGCAGAAAGCATTACAAGGTGCGAGAAAAAAATCTTATAAAAATGTAAGCTGGGATTTTATTGTAAAAAAAGGAGGAAATATTTGACGTGTTCGAGCCCACTTGTCATGGAGGTGTTGGGTAGTCCTTATCCTATGACAGAGGTGCGAATCACTTCTGTCATGTGGTGATTTCTTGAGGCTGTAAACATTACAAATTCTGTACTAATGCCGTGTAATACCATCACTCTAATTCAATTTGCTTCGCATCGAATCGCATTTGTACACAGTTGGTGTGTTTACGCCCCGCGGTCAGAAATCACTGTCAGCCATTGATGTAGGCCACATATATTACTACTAATACTACAGCATGTACACTAAGTAATGAATGTGGACAAATTACCTTAATATGTTTATATATCTATGTGACAGAAATAAATAATCTCTCTCTTTTCTCTCTCTCTCTCTCTCTCTCTCTCTCTCTCTCTCTCTCTCTCTCTCTCTCTCTCTCTCTCTCTCTGTATATGTGAGTGTGTAGCCTTCAACGCGATGAAAAAAGTTAAGAATTTATGGGAATTGGATAAATATTTAGAATTCCATTTCGCTTTAGACCACATGACGTGTTTACACATTCTACGAGACTAACGAAAGACACGTGTAAGAAATTTCATGTTCCCCGCCGTATCATTTACCTCATCTGCTCAATACAAGACAGGCGCACCCCCCCCCCCAACAACTCTCTCTCTCTCTCTCTCTCTCTCTCTCTCTCTCTCTCTCATTGCGAAGTTTTGCGATGACAGCCTCAATTATGTAACAGTACACACACTTATAATTGAGTGCTCGGTTTTGAGAGCAAGGAAAAAAAAATCGCTTCCTAGCTACCTCGGTGAAGAATGAAGTGCCACTCATTATAAAGTAGGGCTTTTTGCACTTCAAACAGAAGCTTTAAAAAGTATCCCTGTAATAATTACGGCAAGTTTTTTCCTTCTTTTCTTATTCTGAGAGGGTTGTGTTATTGAAAAGCTTGCTTCGTTAATTCTTACTGTTAGACCTCAAGCTACCGTATGCATCGGTTCCTTCCGCGTTTTAATTAAGCTGTTTATAAATCGTCTTAAAAATGTCGCCCTCCTCCGCAGTCACATGCTGAAGTATTCAATGAAGTGTCGCCATTGTAATTTTACGTCTTCGTAATTGAGGACTGGACAAAGAAACGCCTAATACATACATGCATACATACGAATACACGCACTGATAAATTGTACAGCTTAAAATTAAGTTAATAAAGAACTGTTCAGTTCAGTTCAGTTCTTTATGAACTGAAATGAACATATGTATACATGTTTTGAATCTTTGTGATATTTGCGATTGTCAACAAATTAAAAATGTTTAATTTATAAACACCATATAATTTAGCGATTTTTAGATTAAAATCACGTTTAGCTGATTGATTTTCTTCTGTTTCATTTCAAATCCCTACTTTCACCTTTACATCTTTCGGCTAATAAACAGAATTTTTAATTAGTCATTAAAGCAAACGTTGATCTGGTACTTGGGCGGTAGAATCCATTATAACAAGTTCAATGCAAAGAGGAAAACAATACGTTATCGATGCTACTCGGTTTACTGTGCTCCCCTATCCAGCTTCGTACGTCTAGGGTTTTTTTCAGGAATATGTTAGAATTTGAAATCTCAGACAAATCAATATGAAGCGAGATTCATAGAGCGAATGACTCATTTTCGGAATTTTTTTTCTCTCCCTCCATTAGCCGAAGTAAAATAATTCACTGTAGCATTATGACTAAAAGAGATAGGGAAAAAAAGTAATTCGTCACTGGTCTGCTAACAGTCATATACTTATAGTAATCAGCTTCGAAGTGATCTAAACAACTGAAGATCTCTATAAAACAATTAATGAATACAGGTCATTTCAAAAGAAACGTCTATGATTCACACACAGTGACTCAGCTGCTGAGTCGATGGATCGACAGTTATCGTATTTTTCGATAAGCGCTGTAACCCTTTCTTGTTTATGTATTTTTTCTTTCAAAAATGCATTCCTTGGGATTGGCAGGATACATAACACAGGGAGTTCATCATTTTCATCTCTGACTTTGCCAGCTGAAAAATTAAATTGATACAACACCCCCTCCCCATCATTTAAGTACCCCCATCTACCTCCCTTTCAATTTTTTGCCCGTTTTTGGCACTTCGTTTCTTATTCCCCTTTAAACCACACACACACACACACACACACTCTCTCTCTCTCTCTCTCTCTCTCTCTCTCTCTCTCTCTCTCTCTCTCTCTCTCTCTCTCTCTCTCTCTCTCTCTCTCTCTCACCTCATGGGTTACCCCCACCCCATTTCTCACTCCGGAGAAAGCCCCCTATCAGACGGTATGATGTAACGTATCAATCACGGGCCGACCCCGACCCATCAGAGTCCAATCAGACACCGTTTGTATAAATATTTGAAACTTCCATGACACATGCAACGTTGCATCCCCCGGCGTATGTTTATTTTCCAATGAAGTTTGTCAAGACGTTTGTGTACATCCGGGCAATTTAACAGTGTTTGGTTCACCCTAATGTATTGAGCTTGCCAAGGCCGCTGGGGCAGGGTCGTGGAGTATGGAACATTGCGTGTCGTTAAATTACCACAGGCTGTGTAACAACACTCCGTCACTTGTTTTAGTGAGTGAACCTGTGTTTAAACCAATTAATGCTGAATAAATAATGAGAGAGAGAGAGAGAGAGAGAGAGAGAGAGAGAGATTTTCACGTCAAATGACGTCAGGGCGTAAAGTTTACGGTGCTGAATCATTGGCCAGGTTCGGATTCTGGCCTGTGGGTTTTTGCTCCCTCTTGAATTGTGTGGGTGGGTTAACGGCTGAGGTACGAGTGTCATTATCACTTTCTCAGTGGGTTAAAACAATGGTTATGTGACTAACTGTCTTATGAATCACGCCGTCCATCAGTTAAGGTTAATCTAGGTCAACAAACTTTGCTCTCTACAAGAATTTTTGGGTGGGAACCGTTTGGATGTTTTCGATGACTGTGATCTCAAAAACAGAAGATTTATTAGGCGAAGTGTTTCCTATCCTCAGCAGTCCGATTTGTGAACTGATCGTTAATGAGGTCATCAAACGGGGCTTTCAAACTTCTTTCTTCTGAATTCCTCAGTGACTTAAATGGCCCTCATGAAAAATGACATGACTGAGCCAGGTGTCAGTATAAATGTCCGTTCGTCTGTCTGAATCAGTATCTGATATTGGTTTGTTTACGGTAGCCTGTCAACTCGTGGAGGGGGAGACCGGGAGGGGGCACGCTTATCACACGATAAGGATCCGGGAGCTACAGATCTCTGACATCCACTGCTCTCAAAGAGAGCAGCATGGGGGAGAGAGTGATAAGAAAACGATTAGAGTAATAATCTCTCTCTCTCTCCCCTCTCTCTCTCTCTCAGAGAAAAATAATAGCGTTTGTCTAAAAGACTAATCCCTACCCCCTCCCCATCGAACCCTACACCCCCGTCCCACCCCTTAATTCATTATGTTTGACGGGACAGACAGCTTTGACATTCTTTGTTCGGGAGCTGGAGTCGTTGTGAGGGTTAATGATCTGTAATCTACTGGTTGTGATATCAGAGCCTGCCGATAGCTGTACCGCACCGAGGGGGGTTGTGTAGGATGAGGGGTTTAACATCTGTAGAGTAATAATGTTTTGATAAGGACAGGCACTGTACAAATAAGACGTCAACAATTTGTTTCGACATAGACGAACGGTGATACTTAAAATCATGTGTTGGGTTGGGGGGGGGGGGTGCAACGTCGTTGGGGAGATGTACTAGACCATCTCTTTAAACCAGTGGGTTAAATGCAGCCATTCAATATCTGTCAACTTCCATTCAGCCAATTTCAAAACGACCAAAGATAAGCCAAAGTTCCCTGGGAAACATGAAACTATAAGAGAAATCAGATGTGAGTTTTGCATCTCTTGATATTGTTGAGAACCTTCATGAGAACCCATGAGGTCAACCTCCACAGATGATACGAACAGGGTAACATTTAACCTTTTCAGCGTTTTTACACATCGTGGTGTGTGCTAGAAATGTAATAACCCTCTCAGCATAATTCAATTTCGAGCATAGCCTTATATTTGATTATGTTTCTGAGTCCGATGATTGCAGGAAAATGTCGCATGTGTCTGCGAGCGAGATCTCTTTATCACGTGGAGAGTCTCTCATTGATGGAATACCTCTGTCAGATGTCAAACATGGACACAAACCACCCCGACCCCAGAGAGCTGGTGATAATCGTCTGCTTCTGACGAAACTCAAACATCTTCCTGGATCTTATCAAATTCTAATTTCGGCCAGACGCTTCAATCAGCGGCATCTGATGCGTGTCCGGCACACGGTCCCGGGGCCGCTTAAGGGCATGCACACTTTTAAAAAGTTACTTTCTCTTAATTTGCGTTAGATTGCAGGATGAGATTTTTGTTATTTTCATAAAAACGCAATTCTCACTAAGTATTTCTTAAAGTTCACAAACTTCCTCGAGGCTTTATTAAGTACTGTAAAATTATTGTGTAAAACGGAAATTATTCAATTGCGATGTTGTGTGTATTTGCTTAAGAAAACGTCGTATTGTTTCCGCTTCGATATGCATGCATGTTGCAGGTGTTTTCTTGAGGATCGTTACTTGGGGAAAAAAAAGGGGGGGGGGTTCTTCAGTGAAACGCAAAAGGTGGGAAATGATGTAAAACACAATAAAAAGTCTGTGTGACAGTCAAGTACTTCCCTTTTTGAGTACTTTAAATATTGAGAGGCAGATCAATGTTCATAGGATTATAACAAAGGATGCGTCAGCAATCCGGTTTTTTTTCGTTGGGAGGGAGTTTGTATGATGAATTTGATGTAAAGCCTCCTTTCTCTTTAACTTTCTGAGTGTCCACAGACCATT
Source organism: Magallana gigas (assembly GCF_963853765.1). Taxonomy (NCBI): domain Eukaryota; kingdom Metazoa; phylum Mollusca; class Bivalvia; order Ostreida; family Ostreidae; genus Magallana; species Magallana gigas. The sequence goes on from NC_088860.1 coordinate 44,084,956, forward strand.
AAATGTAAACATTCTCAGAATTCTAGCAACAAATTCCTGTGGACTGCCTTCCTAGCTCCTGGTATTTGTTTTGGCTGCGACCGCGGTGACATACCTGTCAAAGCGGCCATTACCGCTGTCAACACTGACCACGTGACACGCTCCCGTGAGCAGATAATGCATTGCCTTGCTCCTTGGCCCGCGGCCTCGGGCAACAAAACCCCGCGCTGTCTCTGCTTCTTCCTCTGATGAATAGCGGATTCCATCAGCATGAGCCCCCGCACACGTGCGAATCAAACCGAGGTCAGTGCTTGTGGTCAGTTTTACGTTTTTTTGAACGTACATTGATTCTGCGAAGTGTTTCGTTGAATTCTTTAGTGAGAATACATGTAGGTCGGTATGCCAGCCTTCATAGAGGGCCGCTGCATGTTTAGTACACACCCACTTCTCTGGGTGTCGTAATTTCCATCCTTTGGTCTTATTTGCGTCTTCCAAAGAATTTTACATCATGTAAACCTATTTTCCTGTCAACCCAATTATCAATATTATAAGTCAACGAACTCTGATGAATGAACCCCCCTCTTCTCCAGTATTTGTAAAGCACCAATGGCGTATGTTGGATTTTAATAGAGAGAATAATTGGCGCTGTTCTGCCTGGTTCGGAGCTCTGTTCTCCCCGAGTCTGACCAATTATGTTGATCACTTTGACTTGGATTGCGTTTCCGCGAATTGAAATAGAAAGCCATTTGAGCCTGCACATGCTGCACGTGTTTGGGACAGCCTCTCTTCAAGTTGGTGTCAACGATGAAAATAGGGACGCTTAAATCATAACAAAAATATTGATTCTTGAAAACGATCCGTATCTCAGTCCAAGGGCTTTTTTAGCTTTCTAAAAATTATCATGTCTTTTGTTAGTCCACTTTGCTTTTGTAATAGTTCTGTAGAATTTTCAAACAAATGTATGAAATCAAAAACCCCACCCAATTAAGAATTCAATTAACTTTCGGGAGATTCCGTTCATCAAAGAGAATATTTAAATGAAACTTACGTAACGTTCATACAGCCGATGGGTGAATTTCATTTAACGTCTTATAGCTCCGGTTCAAGCTGTTTCACTATGTGTCCAATGTTACTATATTGTATGCTTAACTTTAGTCGACTTCAATCTGCATTCAACTCTACGACCTTGAATCAGAATAAAATATTTTTCAGAGTTGCTTTTTGCCAAACATTTTGCATTATGATTATCAACAGAATATCCCCCTTTATCGATAGACCCTTCATATCAAGGCGAATTCCAGTAAATATATGTAGATTACACATCATTACTGATACAAAGATTTAGAAGTTGAGGACTCCCCACTGATCAGTGGTACCCCCAGGGTAATGCCTGGCTCTTGAAGCGAAATCATGGAGGCCGTTAACCATAGCGATACAGGGATAACGACTGACCCGCTATATACACGATATAGTTCTTATTTCTGTGGCTTTGTATCTTTATTATCTGCCTCTTGCAGACTTGGTCCTTAATATTCCACATCTACATTATTTTTGGAAATCAGTTACTGTACGTTTCAGTAAAAAAAAACTGTCGCTCTCTCTAAAATCCCCTGTGAAGATTTTACCTGTATTGTAAAATTCCAGAGGCCGTTTTTTGTATACGATTAAACATCTGATAGTGCCAAACTTTAGATCGTTAAAAAAACCAGAACTGGGTCACCGTCAGGATAAATGAAACTGGAGCAAAAATTCATTTTTGAAACTCCGGCTCAATGGAATGAGTGGGTCAGATTTCTACAATGAAAATAGCTGCTGTCTACTAGAGCATGAGTGAAAAATATCACCGGGACACAGAGTGTGTGACAGAGACCTCAATGTGGGGGGGGGGGGGGGTGGTGAGGAGAGAGAGAGAGAGAGAGAGAGAGAGAGAGAGAGAGAGAGAGAGAGAGAGAGAGTCATGTGGTCTGAATCGAAATGGAAATCTAAATACTTATTCAATTAATTCCCATAAATTCTTAACTTTTTTCATCGCGTTGAATGCTACACACTCACAGAGAGAGAGAGAGAGAGAGAGAGAGAGAGAGAGAGAGAGAGAGAGAGAGAGAGAGAGAGAGAGAGAGAGAGAGCCTCTCGAGTTACTATAACATTCTTCTGATACGAGACACAGTATTAATCAGGTCACGAATTCTATTCCCCGGCGAAGCGACTCACGAGCCCATCCCTCGACACAGCATCTGGAGAGAAATTCTCAAAGATACGGCAGCAGGACAGCATAAATGTTACCAGAACACAGGCATGTGTCAGCCCGGAGTTGTAAAGATATCAAGACCGACTTTCATTTAAACGTTTACTTAGTATTTGATGCAATGGACTAATGCTGGGGAGTCAGTACATAGGATACTAAGGGACACAGGCATCTGGCGATATACATGCATATTAAAAATCAACACTTTCTACCTAATAATACCGTGTCTATAATTAAGGTAGTGGGTATATTTTTATATGAGAAAAAAATATATAACGACGTCAGATGTCTGTGGGGGTATACGTATAGAGTACAAATAGGGGAGAGATCATATTATGGCTGTTTTCTTGCGATGGCCAAGATTTGAAGTTATGTAGTATAACTATGTGGTTCAAAGGTCATAGTTCGTGATAAGACAAGATGATCAGGGGTAGTGAAATTCCATTCCTCGAATATTTTTGGTTAAAGTATACATTTTTATCGCTTAAATATTTTCTTTTATTAAAGAATATGATGAATGAGTGAGCCATATATATATAGCAGTAGCAGGAATTCCTGTGGTCATTCAGTGTGTACGCCGGGGCTGTATAACACTTGTTAATAAATGGGGTCTAGGTCTCCTTTGTATATATAATATCATAAACAAACCACTCCTTTGAATAATGGAATTCATTTTCAATCTGTGAACACACTGACAAATTTTGAGTCAAATCTCTGCGCATGACATCAATCTGTTTTCGCATGCAGATATGCAGAACTAGTGTTTTAACCTCATAAATAGACTTTGGTCGCGGAATCGATCTGTGGAGATGCAGCGCGCGTTTTAGCGTGGTTCTGTCAAAAGGACTCCGCCGCCGATGTTCTCTGTATTAAAAATAATTACTACGCAGTCATAGCGCAGCGAAACAAAGACGAAACGGGGGAACATTGCTGCATGAATATTTTATGAAATTAATGTACTTTGTATCGGTAGTTTTATCAATAGCCATATTGCAAAGACGACCAGCGGCTAAGCGATTAGGGGCAATTTTACTGCATACACTGTTGATCCAACGAATCGGCAAACCAAAAAGGAGTCGTTATACCCTCCCCTTTATCTACATATATACGTATCCTCATTACAAATCCCCGAGGGATAATGCAAAGAGTGTTTAAGCATCTGTACCTATTGATTGCCATAAACATTAATTGAGACAAAGGACTCTCCCGGGACTCGGACCAGACACGGTTCGTATTCTGTTTCACCTAACTGTCGGCGCCATTGACGGTCTGTTGACCCTTGACCCCGACCTTTGCGTTCTAAATCAGTCCTCTCTGTATACTATACTAACTGTAAATAACTCAGACAGCAGTATACTCACTAGGATAATTGCACCATCGAGAAAAATGAGATATTTCTGTCTGTGTTTCCGATTGACATTCATTTCGTTGACTATGATTCACCAGAGGGTGCTATCCCACATGATGAGCTCTTCACACGTTATATATACGCACAGTGTACGCCGGTCAAAGTTTTACTGTTGTAACCATATTTAGAAAACAGAAAAGAGCTCAGAACAGCACTTTTACCTTGAGTCATTTTACGTGTAATTATGACGACCCATACAGAAACAGATTATACATACATTGTTACATACATTTAACAAAATATACAATTCGTACAAAATGTAACAAATGACTTTACAATTAGAAAACTATATGAAATATATATCTCTACAATATTGAATTCTAATTTTCGAATATCTTTACTACCGGTATATACGTATACAAAATATAACACATGGACATACATTATATAGCAACTGTGCACGTACATGGAGCATACACCCCCATATAATCTGTTGAATATACGTAATGTATTGAACATTTGCGTGAAAATGCAATATATATCAACATATTTGTAGTATATTTACAAAAACGCGCATATAATGATACATACCATATACATGTATATTCATTGATTACTACGGAAATGTATAGATCCCCCCACCCCTCTCCGACGGCCCTTAATTGGCGAATAAACACATTCTATATATACTATATATTACAATAACATAGATATACAATTCCCTAAATGAATGATACATGTCAATACATTTGATATCTGACTTCATAAGAACTAAGAACAAATGTATCATAGTCGTTTTACATGGTAACATGGACCAAAGCTTGTACGAAAACGCTCTCATGTGAACTTCCTGTTTTTAAAAAGTTTGAACCTTTATCAAACTTATTTCAATTATTACACAACGCCGCGATAGATCTAGAAGGAAACCAAGAGACTGATGACAGAGACTAATGCGGACCTGGAGGGATGAGGTACAGGGTCTGTGGTACCACGCCCTCGGAGCGGAGGACTCACTCAATCCATTTATTGGCATTGACTGTCATGGAAGTGCTTGGATAATTGCCTTACACATTTTTTGTCAGCTCTCTCTCTCTCTCTCTCTCTCTCTCTCTCTCTCTCTCTCTCTCTCTCTCTCTCTCTCTCTCTCTCTGAGTAGAAACCTCAGATGACCGTACATAAACTAGCGTGTTTATCCGATCTATTGACCATGACCCCGTGAAACATAACGCCCAGGCAAGCATAAAAACAACAACATTACAAGCCTTGAGTGGCCCTCAAACCGAGACCAATAAAACCCGCGAAAGACGAATTAACGAGACACTAATCAACAATTTATAGTCTGACCGGACATCTCAGCCCCACCCTGCAGGTCTGAGGCGGAAACCAGAAGAAATCGACATCATAAGTGTATGTAAATATAAGACACGGAAACGTCTCCTCCCAGAGAACAATATGCCCATCGTGTGGTAAAGTAGGGGATGTTTTTATGTGTGAGTGTTATAAATAGGGCAAGAATCTGAAGGAATTTTAGGTACCTAATAAGTGTGAAGACGGTTGGCTATTTCTTTGCCAGCATTCTCACATTTAGAGGCCGTTCTTGACAAGTGTCGTTATCGCTCGTTCTTGTGAAGCCCTTGTATTGTTTGGGTTCCCAGGGACGCTCTTATGTGTGCGTTATTATGTGCACAATAGCACTAGAATTTAGCTGTACGTACTAAACACTGATTTTTTTTCTTTTTTTGCGAGTCGGTGATTCCCATGTAGTGCAATCAAGTACACCTTCAGTTGACACTCCGATTGTTGGGAATCAAGTACACCTTTTTCACCCTCTAAGTAAAGCTCAGCTACGAGCAGCTGACAGCACGGGAATGAATTGGAATATAAATAAATATTTCCTTTTCTCTCACATTTATTCAAATACAATTTGAAGTTTCCTTTTTGCAATTTTACAAAAGGGCTGCGGAAATTTTCTCACTTTCTAGGTGTCCGTATTTCAAATCCTGGACGATTCAGCGTGTAGTTATGCACTAAAAGAAAGTCTTTTCTCATTACAGCTAAAACACACGATTTCCTTTATTATTCATCAATTATTTACTTGTGAGAATGCACGGGACATAAAAAGCAGAACTTCTTCGAGGTTTTATCCTTTAAGATTTTTTTTTTCGGGGGGGGGGGGGGGGGCAGGACAATATAAAGAAATTCATCTTTGCTCACTAGTGTTCATGATAAACAGAGCAACAGAGTATACATCACTGTATCGGAGGCGCTTTCTGTGTTATTCTTTGCGCCTGTCGCAATTACACTTCCATAAACATTCCGAGAGGGGCAGTCGTTAATTGTACAGATTCTAAGTGCTCGTCAATTATTCTCTAACCCTTTCTCTTCTGTTTAGTGTCTTCTGTGTTGGAAGAAGAAAAAGCCTTATACCAACCTAACCAAAAACTGTTGTTTATCGTTCCGGTGCTAGTATGTCTCGTTTTGTGTCTGGAATGATAATTTTTAAGAAACAGATATTTTTCAGTGATTAAATTTTTTACACCTTATAAACGGTTGTGATTCTTTCTGATGTATGTAAATGGCATATGTATTCAGCTATTTCAAAATTTGTATTCGCAATGCCAAGAGAACGAAAATATACAGTGCAAGACCATGGTTATTGTTATGAAATAAAAGAAATAAAAACTGAACTCCGCGAAGTAGTCGCTAAGTTAAAGCAAACAGCCGACAGAATGGTATACATCGAATCCACAGGTGTGAAGACCAGACCTGTTGCTGGATTCTCCAGCAGAGAGAAACGTATAGATTATGGAATGTCGCTCAGACACGGTCTGGTTTAATGGAGGTCGATATGAAAATCAGACTATGCTGTCTCGCTGATGTGATAAAAATGGATCCCCAATGAATAAAATTTGCTGTGAAATTACTGTGCAATGCTGAATGCAGCAATACTAAGGAGTATTGATTTCTCTGAGAAGCGATGCAGAAATTTTACCAGAGCCGACAGGCAAAAACTTTTGATACAACAGAAATCTCAAAGATAGATTATGCAAATAACTGCTTACTCGAGATGCGTCCTTTAAAACGTCATTTCCGGTACATGATCTATTTATATAAGTCTGGAGACAAATGAATATTTGAACATCAAAAATAGTTTTGAGGGAAAAAAAGTGTTTGCCGTACTAAATTCAGTCGCAAGTCAAAAAAAATTCTGGACACTTAAAAATTGGTTGTGTACAAGTAAATTACGTGTCGAGAAGTTTGGAGGAAAAGAAACAAGCCCATTTTCAAAACCACTAAATATACTTGACCAACTTAATAGTTAAACGGCGCATATGTCAAAACTGTTTGATTGAGGATGCAATTATGAAATAGTGAATTTATTTCCGGGGACATTCAATGGTCCTACCAATGTTACTTAAAGATCATGTTACTGAACATAGTCAATGGTAATAAAAGTAGACATTCCCTCTCTCTCTCTCTCTCTCTCTCTCTCTCTCTCTCTCTCTCTCTCTCTCTCTCTCTCTCTCTCTCTCTCATTCATGCGCGAATTGAAAAATTATCAAAGGTAAAATGTAGAAGAGAACAATTAAAAGAAAATATGATGTCATTTCGCTTTAATTCAAGATTAGTTTGGTAAGGCCTTATGCAATGTTCTACATAAATAGATATTGATTGTGATTTATGTGTAAGAGAGGAATAGACCTTGAAATAATGCGGTTGAAACAAAATGCCATATTAAATGACAGCAGACATTAAATAAGTCTTTCGAGCAGAGCCAATTCGCAGTCTCTTTAGTCGCGTTCTCGAAAAGCAAGAACTCCGTCTAATGGCGATCACCGCTACGCAAAATGGCGTACGGGATCACGGAATTCAAACAGACAGATTGTCGGTTATTGATTTTGAACTTTCTGGAAAGAAGCGCTGGTTGCTTTTTCATAACGAACAAGTACTTCAATGTAGTTCTGAGGGGTTTTTTTGTCTGTGAAGAATGATGACAAAAATAAAGATCGTCTGGACAAGTTTGCTATGGAAACCGTGTCTCGGATGTTTGTAATCAATGAATGAAGCCGATAACTTTTACAACAAGGTGGCCATTAATTGCCCACAATGTGTTTGACATGGATGTGCAACAAGCAGATTAGACAAGAGGTATTACACCACTGTTTACCATATTCCCATTGATAAGTTTTATTTCAAAAAGAAGCAGAAAAAAAATCTGAAAATCCAAAATGCCAATTGGCTTCTCACTCAAAGATTAAAAGAGTTGACATTTATTTTTCAAAACGGTTCTAAATACATTAATATGTTCCGTCCATTCATAGCCCGTTTGTTCTCGCCGTTCTGCACAGTCTTTTAATGCTGTGGAATGTTTCTTGTGACTGGCTGCGCACAATAATGTGAGTGATTCATCGCGGTCTGGGGCTGCAGATTTTGCAGGGGACGATGGTCTGTAGATTAGAAAGCAGTGCAGCAAGAAAACTGCAAAAATCCATAGTGCAGCCAGGCAGCAACAAGGAATCGGCTCCAATGTATGCACTCAGTTCCCGGCGCTAGCTGCCACACAGCTCTTCTGTTACATACATCGGGACAAGTGCAAAAGCGAGGGATGTACCGATGGAATCGTTATAAATTCATTTAATTAACCCACTAAAGAAAGTACATCAAAGGAGGGTCTAACTGGTACCTCCTGTATGCAATGTAAGGGCCCTTAGCTCGTTTTTTGACTGACGCGAGTGCGTTACTATTGAACCCAAATGTCCCGAGGATAGTCAGTTTTAAAGAATCCGCATGGAATGTGGGGATTTGGCGCGGTTCTATCGCACGTTCGGATGAATTTTATGTTTTTCTTGAATACGGGGGTTTTCGGATTGGAAACCAGCAGGTGTCGGTTAGATAAACTCAACACATTGGCTTTATCAATTACACAGAAATTATGCAGAATAATCCCTATCGATTAGTTTGAGATATTGCTGTTACGGGGCCTGATTTTAAGTAAAGGAAATAACTATTTGTAAAACAGCTACCATCTAAAATGGTATCCACAGTTAGAAACACACATTTAGTTGATCTAAGCGACGCGTTAATTCCAAAAACTACCTCACCAAACGGTTTCTAGTTTGTCAAATGCCTAAAATGGCGGCAACGCAGCAATGTGTGGGATGCATCTAAAAGCAGTTAAACCTTGGTTTGAATGAATGAATGGATGGACGAATGTTTTACGTAAAACCTTGTTATTTAAAATGATCTGTCATTATAAATACTGCTGTTTAAAGGTCTTCTTTATAATTTGTTTTGGTAATTCCGAACCATTGCTGTTTACGATATCAAACTATATATGGACCTGTATCTCTATTTTGGCGGTTTTTCTCTCCACAGTGGTGCTGGTAACGGGAGCCGGGGGGTTCATCGCCACCCACATCGTGAAGCAGCTCCAGGAGGAGGGGTACCGCGTGAGGGGCACAGTCCGGTCCCTGGAGGACGAGGAGCGGATCAAGAAACTGAAGGAGCTCTGTCCAGACGCCAAACACGAACTGGAGCTGGTGGAGGCGGATCTAACCAAACCGGAATCCTGGGAGCCGTGAGTACTGGGTTTCTGATTGTACAGTGTCCATCCGATAAGGGAGATCACAACTTGATATTGTTTCCCATCCTTTGGGAGATATTTTTGCTAACTGAATAAAATGTATTGGTTAATTGGGTCAAAAGACACATGTATTCTATCTAAGATGTATACGTACATGTTAAAAATCAATAGATATATACATGTAGTAATATTCAAAGCGACGTTTTCGCATAGAAATTGAGATTCAACGAAATCCACGAAGTTTAAACTGTTACATATTGTGTTTACAGGGCTGTGAAGGATGTGAAATACGTGATCCACGTGGCCAGTCCATTCCCCACCCAGACTCCGAAAGAGGAGAGCGAACTCATCCAACCCGCCGTGGAGGGGACCCAGGCCGTGCTCAAGGCATGCGTGGCTGCCAAGTCAGTCAAGCGTGTCGTTCTGACCAGTTCCTGTGCAGCAGTAGGATGTGAGTAGCTTTGATGAAGAATTCCACACTCCCAAGCGCCCTTTCCGCTTCTCTAGATACACATCTAGTTACTTTTTTTGTTGAAGGTCGGAGGAAAATAAAAAGAATCCGTATCGGAAATTTATTACATGTGAATCCACTGTTCTTAATGGATCACAAATATTTGCAAAACAATGGTGGATTATTATCGGTTTTTGAGCGAGGAAAACCAAAATACCAAAAGAGTTAGGTTGATATTAAGATAAAAACGCCAATTCAGTGATTGGTATGACGCAAGCTGGCTGTCACAGCGGACAAATCGATGGTCCCATACAGTCGGCGACATGTTCAGTCCCGGTGACTGTAGGTGAATTATTCATAATGGTCCATAAACATAGGACCGCGTGCCACAAAACACAAAAAATGTCCACATATAGCAGGTGTTAGGTGTAAAATCAAATTGAGAGAAATAAAGAAATATGTACATGTACAAAGTATTGATGTGTGGAGAAACATATGATACATGTACAAACATTTTTAAAAAAGAGTATGTTACGATTTTCAGATGTTGTTTACCATATACATGCAAACCAATCACCAGCTACACATGTATTTGTAACATTATTCAAGCAAAGCATTTGTCTTAATAGGTAAAATGCCCCAAAATTGAAACATTTATTTATACTTAACTTTATATTATAATATTATATGCTCACTGATAACAAAAAATGCCCAATTCATTAGAGTGGATGTTTATCAATTACAATATATAATTTCACCTACAGGTATACTTTGACCGGTGACGTCATATATCGAGTGACGCACACACCTGTATAATCGATTCTTTCTTTGTCAGGGGGTCCCGGGGCAGACACCACAAAGACTTTCACTGAGGAGGATTGGATGGAACCGGAGAAGTTGAACGCCTACGGCAAAAGCAAGACCCTGGCCGAGAAGGCCGCATGGGATTACGTCAAGGAACTTCCGGGTACGTCACAAGCCAACAGACAACAGTTTCAACTTCAGTTTGGTCATACTATTATTATCAACATATTATCTATAGTTACAACCTTTCATATTAATTTTTAAATTTCAAATGCGTTATGTTTTGGTGAAATATTTCATTACATGTATATGCTCTGCGTATGAAATACATGTAACTGCAAATTCGATGAGACCGCCATCTTCAATTATTGGGATAATATGGTAAATTACATTGTCCTTCATTTGAATCAGATATATGATTTGGTTGGTAGACAAATTGCTTGTGACTATACAAACATTTATTGATACCGATAAGTAATAAACAATAAAGCCCTCAGCATCGGTATGGAATAATAGAAATTCTGGTAATAACGGTTATAAATGACAAAGATGTGTTTTATTAACTCTTACTGGTTATTTTTTAAATGAAGATATATTTATACATCATGTTTTTAAAAAAGAAATGAGACCAGATAAGTGATCAGCACGTGTAAAACTTTCTGTCTAAAAATAGAATTAATCTGTAATGAGATACCGTAATGTTACATAAACAGACCCCCACTGCACGCATGTTTGTAAATGCTGATGAATTTATTAAAAAAATATACCAGACAACATGAAATTGGCAGCTACGAAGTCATCTCGACAATTGCGCGTGAGCGCTTGTCAAGGCTGGTTACGTAATAGGAATCGTACACTCCACTTTCGGCATTTTTTCCTCTCCTCAGTATATAATGTTTATGTTTTCTTTCTCTCGTTTTTTTTCGATCTGTCACTTTATGATGCTTTCTTTCTCTCATTCTTTCAGACGAGGATAAAATAGAACTGGCCGTCATCAACCCGGCATATGTGATGGGACCCGTCATAAATGGGTCAATGAGTACCAGTTCTGAAGTAAGTAGGTCAACAAAACAAAAAAACAACAAATTGTATATCACAATCTGACTCGAGTTTGTCGTATCATTTATCTAATGCACTGGGTGTGTGTTTCCTCCACATTCCTGGCGAGTTTTGATATCTCATTTTCACAGCATTCTTCATTATATTCATTATATCGTCCCTGATTATTAAATTCTTTCAAAATTGTCCCCTAATTGTTAAAGTATTACATATGGCACACATTGTGAACACGAAATTGGCCTTACATTTACCTACATACACAAATATAAACTGTAAATGGTGTAGAACCATATTAAACGATTTATAAACAGAACATATTTATGTATGTATTATATAGCATAGTAAGCTTGACATTGAACTTTGGACTCGGGGACTTATGTAAACACTTTTGACTTGTGTAAAGACTTTTGAGAGCCAACACTTGCAGTTCGCACTTATCTGTGTAAAAAAAACAACATTACTTGTAAACTTATAAGCACTTCTGCAAACATACCTTTTCGTCACTTAGTTCACTTATATATTTTTTCTGTCTGTAGGTTGTTAAGCGGCTTCTAGAACGTGAGAAACCATTTGTTGCAAAGCTCAACTTTCCCGTTGTGGACGTGCGCGATGTTGCCGCTGCGCATATCAAAGCCATGACGCTAGATGACGCTGCTGGTGAGTACTCAATATATGACGTCATCAGATCACATTTCCAAATAATGTATTATAAAATTTTGGTTTTACAGAAGTTACCGTCTATCTTTATACATTATTAAGTTTCCAGGACTTTCGTTGAAATAATATTTTAATCATGCATGCGCGGATCTAGGGGTTAGGGCCTCATCCCTGTAAAATTCACATTTCTTTGAGTTTTCACTAAAAAATTACCAAAAATATGCCTCCGACACCCCCCCCCCCCCCCGAAACATATTCTGGATCCGCACATGATGATTTATGCATATAAAGTTTAAAACAAATCGCATGTACACATGAACCATGTTGAGAGATACATGTCTTGCTGTCTCATGAAGCAAACAACAAAAATATCTGATACACTGTAGTTTAATTAATTATTAAAGTTGGTATTTATTGTTCAAAATTAGAGATGAGACTAATGTGCATTATTACTTGGATACATTTATGATAGCGGCGTATTGTTGTAGGTAAACGTCACCTTATAGTTAATTCTAATGTCTGGATGAAGGAGATGGCGACCATCTTATCCAAGGAGTTCAAAACACAAGGTAACCAGATCACCATAGAAACACAGACACAATTAGAAGTAGTTTTAACGAGTGATATTTACATTTTATGTATTAAAAGACTATAACCATTTTATGCTGCCCCTATTTTAAGAGTAAAGCGATTGTACATATTGTTTATTTCTTTATTTACACCAGTTTAAAAAAGAGGTGTATATGTGCAATTCAAATATGAAACACAATATCTGTTTTTTTTGTGATGGTCGGTTTTTTTCCTTTGTTTTTTTTCTTACAAAACCAAAATATTTCCTGTTTATTCGAAAACGAACAGGAAAAAAAATTGGAGATTTTATTTTAACTTGAGGCATGCGTTCAAATTACTTATACCTAAGTGTTCTTATAGATAATACAAACATCTCTTGAAAAAAGAAGGTTTAACGCTAATATCACGGTACATACAAACAAGCTTATCGCAAAAAATGTTCCCTATGCTAAAGGTTCCTTGAATAACAATCTATTAAACTGTGATTCAAATTTTCACAAAAAAGAAATAAAAACACAGACAGAAATGTATTTATAATGTCTGTTAAATTTGGCACTTATGAATGTATATAAAGACGTTGAATCGCCCACGTTTCGAGCTTGCAATATTTATCAAGGTAGTAAAAATACATCCTCATGATAAGAAAATTAACAGTATATAGATCGAGATCGTAGATAGGACGAAGCCCGCCGGCACGACTGTGTGGCGTAAAATAAAGCATCACTTCTTCATTTCAAGTGGTGTGTACAGCATATTTGAAACAAAGCAGAGTTTGTTTGCAAGTAAAATAAAAATGTTTGGAAACTGGAATAAATATCAGCTACGAGGATACAAGTCTAAACAAATATCTTCAGAATTTGAATTGTGTATTTAAAACTGTAATTATCTTTAAAAAATAAAATAGTCACTGTAAAGGATTGTATCTAATCTCCGTTGAGATATATATTCTTGTATCACATAACACACACAGTTTCAGATAGGTTAGCATTATCTTTATGTTCCGGTGTGTACATCATCTAGTTCAATACCGAAAAAAAATTCTCAAGAGAAGTCTACGTTGACTGCGTGGTTAAGGAACGATAACTCTTCTCATCTATCGAATCATCATAATATAATTATTGAGTTTCCTTTTTTTTAAAGGTTACAACGTGCCCACGGCGAACTGCCCCGGCCCCATCCTGTGGCTGACCAGTCTGTTTGACCGAACCATCAAGATGGTGATGCCCGATATAGGGAAGGTCTACAAGTTCGATAACACAAGGGTAAGTTATGAAAAAAAAAAAAATAAAGATCTATAAATTCAATGGGTCAGTTTAGACAAAATTAACATGTCATGTTTATCAATCTACAAAACTCAACTTTGACCCGTTCGTGCATGGGTTGACATTGCATATGATATCGGACATTTACGGAATAGATACATCGACACACCATATTGTTGACAGCCTTCACCACAATTAAAAAGCCTCCTGTAATGTAGCAAAAAGTTGCAGAATCGCTCCGAAACGATTTTTGAGAAAATTAATGAAGCTGCATTGAAAACAGCAGTCAAATTATCATAACAAACCATTGTGAGGCTGTAAATACCTTTCATCTTAAAAATTTAGTTCATACACGTATTAATGAAGATTTCAACACTTTTTCACCAACGTTTTTTACTCGCTTCTAATTTACACAGGATGTACATTCGGAACTTTCGGGATTTTTCATATTACATGCACTGAGGTAGAGCATGAAAATTTACACGTATCTGAGTTCATCCATGCAGATGTGATATTGTTGAAACATAAACTAAAGATCCTCCAATGATTTAGCGTGAATTTAATACGCATGCCCAAGATTGTAAAATCCAAAAAATGCAGATGATTTACGGATCGTTGATTATTAAGTAGCGAAGCTTGATTGAGAAAAAATAAAAACAAATTGGTAATATCCAAGTACCAATGACGTTCAATATACTAGTATATAAAACAAAAGACAGTGCTCTTTCGATTTCTCGGTATTTAAAGCCCCAAAAATTCGAGTCTATTATTTTGATATAGTAGTATAGTTGAGAGGATGGATCAAAACATAGTGGAAAACTTATTAGTAATTATTACACAGCGTGGCGGACAGATAAATGTAATCTTCTACCAGAAATCTCGTTAACATAGTTATAACTTAGAACTTTTTAAAAACAATTAATAATGATGTCATTTGTCTTTAAGGTTTTCAAATGATGATGTGTCTGCTATTACATGTATAACTTCATTGCGTTATTGGAGACCTCTGTGTTCCAGAAATGACCTCTGTGGGGTTTTTTTTCAGATGAAGGACGTCCTTCAGATAACCCCCCACGAGATCAAGGACACACTGATTGAGATGGCCTACAGTCTGATCGAGGCCGGGCTGATAAAGAAGACAAAGAAATACAAAGGCCCAGGGGGCGGAGAACAGGAAGAAGACGGGGAGAAGAAGGAGGAAGGCGAGGGGACGGAGGGCGAGGACAAGCCCAAGGAGAACGGTGACGTCAAGGATGAAGACAAGAATGAAGACGATCTTAAGAAGGTAAGATGATCGTAAACAAGTAAGATGATCGTAATCTGGCGAGATATTGTTGTTAAGGTCATACCATAGAATCAGACTTAATTAACTCAAAGTCATAATTCGTACAGATAAAATACGTTTTATAAAAACATGCAAACAGGATTAAGATTTTTTTTAAATCTTTAATCTTGGTAAACTTAAGGATTAAGATGCATTAAAAATATAGGTAATCCAGTTTTGTAGCGTGCTTTTCGATAAAATTTTGGTACCTTAAGTGATTCTAAAATGTGATGCAATTGAGCAAAGGGACGTAATTCATATACTTATTCCTCATTCATTTTAGGAAGGAAAAGAAGAAGAGAAGTCGGAGAAAATTGAGGACGTGAAAGAAGAGAAAAAGGATGGCGAGGAGGAGAAGAAAGAGGAAAGCAAACAGGAAGAGAAGAAGACAGAGGAAAAGTCAGAACCAAAGCCGGAGGAAACCGCGAAATAGACGGAAATCTCGACATCTCAATTTGACTTGTAACAGTAGTCATCTAGCCATGACATATTTTTGATAAGATTCCACATTATTCGATAACGTTGTGAGAATTAATTGCGAATTTGCGGGAGTATAAGGATTTTGATGAGAAGAAATGGGGGTAAAACTTTGATTTATATTTCAGACACAAACTACGTGGGATGCTACACGGAACACTAGTCATGGTTTCATAGATAATTTATATATATATATATTTTAATATAAATTGATACAATTTATAAAAAAGGACCAATGTTTTGATGGATTATTTTTGGCATTTTTTTATTCGTACAATCGGAGAAAAAATAAGATTTAAAAAAAAACCAACAAAGTGCTAAGAAAACTTGGGGGTTTTCCCTTCACATTTTTCATTTCGGTGTCATTATGGACCTGGTCACTACATTTGTTTATTGAAATCCTGCGATTATTACACCAAATTGTTCATTTTATGACGGAAGTGCAATATCTAAACAAAACAAGGGCGTTAAAATTGCATATGTTGTTTACCAATACAGTTAGATCCGGAATGCCCAGTGCCACACGTTATATGGGTTCTGAACTTTTTGCTTTGACTGTATCGAAATAACAGGGCCCAGTGTCGGGAAAACCGATCATGCTTTCCTCAAAATACTCATTTTGTTTTCATTAACCACAGCTTTTGTGCATTGTTATTGATAAATTGTTTTCTCACTTAGCAGACATACAGTTCATATTGAAAGCGTCACCAAACTGTTTGAATAGCTTGTAACCATGGTAACCTGGGATGTGTTTTGTTATTACTCACAGAGAAAGCGTTGTTAACTGGTTTCTGATTGCCTTCATTTCTCTGTCACGCATGCGCATTCTCGCTCAGAATCCATTAAAAATGGATCAACTGTTGTTTACGTATTGTAAAAATAAAATAATGAAGCTACAACATGTAATGGCTGCCTTGAACTTTATTTTTTATCAAGACTTTATTTCACTTTTGCTCTTTCCCCGTTTTTTATACAGATATATTTTCTTTTTTACTTCTTGTGTGTGTAAATGTATTGAATCATTTTTGTTAATTTTTTATATGATGTCGGTATACACTTACACTTTAGCTATCAAGAACATGTTGTTTTGTCGGTTATTTAAGTCAATTTGTTTTTATTTTCTATAAAATTATTAGAGTCAAAATTGAGATAACAATTATAGTTGTGGGAAAATTAGAAAAAGCTACTGAATTTTCTGTTGTAAATGATGTTAAAGGGTGAACAAAGAAGATTGAAAAATGTTTGATTCTGAATATTAATCAAAACATACACAAGCGAGATTTACTAAGTCTATTCCATATTATGTTGTGTCAGTGATATGCAATGCAAAGGTTGTATTTAGTTTTGAACAGTGCTGTAGTAATTATTTATATTGAAAGAAAAAGTAGTTCTTATATGTTTGTAATCTAAAAACAAAGGAACGACTTTTCAGTAAAAGTAAAAATAAAAGGTCTTAGTTTCGTTTTGGGTTTTTTCTTCAGTATTTAATTTTTTGTTGGTTTTAAAGGAAAAATGTCACGTGATCGTGGTGTAGTTGTGGAATGTGACAAAATGAGTTCTGATTTATATTGCCAAAGTGTTGTCATGGAGTTCACAGATTATGGACATTAAATCTTACTGTTTGAAGCTCTTGTTGAAGATGTTGTCCGTTGTATAGAAATCAACGTGCTGTGTACATAGAGTTCATATGCCACATAAACATATATGTGTACTAACCGTGTTCCAGTAGCTTGTGATGAAAATGTAGTGAGACGATTACCTTATTATATATATATATATATTCAACTTCTACTAGTCCATGTATGGTTGCCATATAAATTTCATTTATTTATTAATTGTGTATAACATTTTTTTTTCATGCATGTATTTCGAGGTTAGATTACCAGTGCGTGTCGGGGGAAAATACTTGCCCAACAAGCACATTCTTCAGCGTATATATATATATATCTATCTTATTATGATTTTTTTTATTACGCAATACATCTTCAGTATTACATTTTCTTCGTTTTGTAAGCGCATTGTAACATTCCGCATTTTTGATAATTTACGGAATGCTGTATGTGAAATAACTAAAGCATGGTATGCACGGTCAATCGATCAACCGCTTAATTTTCTGAGATCTTGTTTGGTTGTTTGATCACTATCGAGTAAACTTGTATATCGTTTAGTCCCCAGAAATGAGATGCAAGTTTAACTCGCATATATCTATTTTTAACATAACCAGTGTGTTAATGACGTCAGTAAGGTTTTGTTTAATTACAGGACTGTAGTTGATTCACAGATAATTGTTGAATATTTTGTATATCAATTGGCATAAGAAATAAGCTTTAATTAATTTTTTTTATTTCTTTAATAATTATATTAATTAAATATTCTCTTAATTTGCATTTCGTCCACTGGAGATCAAACAAATTCTAGTTTACAAAATTCATTCGGGGAAAAAGGGAACCTTTAATAAAATACACTTCATATTAAAAATCAAAATGAAATAACTCTTCCTTCTAGAAAAAAATAATGTATCTGAATGCTAGGACATCTTTGAAATCTCTATGGAAACTGTCTTGGTTTTCATAGTAATGGTTGTGATCTCCAGTAGCGCCTACGTCATCAATGTATTGTAAGCTCAAATCTATGAATGTGCATTACTTGTCAATAAACAAGTCTATGTCAGTATAGATCAATGGTTGTGTTGTTACTAACCGTTAGAGAGAATACTTCTGCATACAGTTAGATTTAAAACTGTGACGTACTCTACGTTTGGATTCGATAGAAAGGGCCTCGGAATAGAGAGAGAGAGAGAGAGAGAGAGAGAGAGAGAGAGAGAGAGAGAGAGAGAGAGAGAGAGAGAGAGAGAGCAAACTGGCAGTAAGTCAGAGATTACATCACAGAAAGAGAAAGATACAGTGTACATCATCATGGCAAAGCGACTATTGCAATTGGTCATTATCAATAAACAAGCATTTCAGTTGTGTGGTCCATAATTTTTGATAAATGTGTGAATGAGAGAAAGAGAAATTACGGCTTTATGTACACAGATCACATGAAACCTATAAACATTTAGATTTGAATAATGTTGCTTTCTAATCAAATAAATGAATAACATTTAGAGAGATACCACTGTTATATCAGACTGACAATGCCTCTCAGATATGAGCGAGCGATATACGAGGGGTGTTCAATAAATAGTATCACTAATCAGGTAGATTACGTAAAATACAGGGTTCAATTGACCTTTCGATTTATTTTCGCGCATGAGTTGGTTCATATTCTATTTCTATGGCCGTTTATCTGACCACGTTTCATCATCGAATACTCCTTTAAGAAGTATAAATATAACCCCTACTCGAGGAATTGTATGTAGAGATGCTGGTAAGTCGTCATCCAAGGCTAAAATCAGAGGCTACATAAAGGTTGTGTCAGACTAAGTAAAGACTCGAAAGAATTGTTTAAAAGGGCATGGTCATGATTTTGTTCAAAAATTATTTTTTCGATTTTAACGTTTACAATGCTTCAGTAAGGCATTTTTAATAAGCAACCACAATTTGAGAGTCATTTGTTGAGTTATAAGCGAGTTACAGAGCTTGCAATTCTTCGCTATGTAAACAAAGCTTTTGTTTACATTTTGAATGTTGAAGTGAAAATTCCAGTTTTAGACCTCAAATGAATGTGTTAATCGTTAGGAACTGTTTATTTATGCTTAAAATGAATAAGAAGGTAGACAAATCAGCTTGAAAAGATTTTTAACTGGTATATTGAACCTATGTAAACAAAAACAGGACACGAGCCCTGTTTACATGACGAAGAATTGTATGCCCTGTATCTTGCTGAAAACTTATCGACTGGCACCCACATTTAATTTGATCATAAGAAATGCATTTCTAAAGCATCGTAAATAATAAACACAGTAAAATATAATTTGACAAAATCGTGACCATGCCCCTTTCAAGAACTGTGTGATGTGTATGGAAACAAGTGTATGTCATTGGTGGGTCAGCAAATTCAGAAAAGGCCAAACAGACCTTAAGGATAAGGAACGTTCTTGAGAACCTCGTGCGGCTTCAACGGATCCAATGCTTGCAAAAATAACCGATATCATTGCTAATGATGGTTGTTTAACCATTAAACAAATTATAGCAAATTAAGTAGGCATTTCATCAGGGGCAGTATTTACAATTTTAAAGAAACACCCTGGCCTTCGAAAGATTTAGTGCAAAATTGATACCTCATCATCGTACAGAACAACAAAAAACGATTGCGGGTTGAAATGTTTAGAAAACTACTTAAAATCTACACAAATTAGTATGGACGACGTATATCCGAAATTTTTAGAGGTGATGAAACATGGATACTGTACTGACTACCATCAATGAAGTGGCAACTTGTTGCTAATGCACATCTTTATTCAGTCATTGAAAACCTAGTATGATGATTTATGACATTGACATGATGACGTGACTTGATGGGACAACACGTGATGTGACTAGATGTGATTAACTGGAAAAACAAAGAAAAAATACATAAGTTTTGATGCTATGAATAAACAAACAAAACACACTCAACATTATATAAATAGTGCCTGTTTGGGAGGGTAACAGTTGAAATTGACACCCCGAGAAAACCATTGTCAACCGACGCGAAGCGGAGGTTGACAATGGTTTTCGAGGGGTGTCAATTTCAACTGTTATCCTCCCAAACAGGCACTATTTATTTTGTTATACTGAATATCTTTTTTAAAATTTTTAAGAAAATTTTACTGCTTTTATATAGGAATATCGGAAATTCTACAGCGAACCGTACGCGTATAATTTTCGCGCATGTTACATTTTTTAATGTTACCCGTTGCCAAGTGCGTTGCTAACGCTGAGGGTAATATAAAATATTATTAACTGCGTCTTAACCAATCAGATTTCAGTATTTAACATGAAAGTATAACAAATGACAAATATTACTCTAGTAAATATATATGCCCCGTGTTCTTTCACTTATGCTCTAGTAAATTAGCAAATATATAACGAAACTCGTACTACTAGCAAATTACACAATTCAAAATGAATGACTTTATAACTCAATCCGGAAAAAATGTGTTAAATTGGCTATAACAGATACATTATTTTGAACATCAATTATGTGTGTTTGTTAAGGAAGAATATTTTGAAGGTAACCATTAAAAAATTACAATCAAAGGCCCGAAGGGCCTGAGAGTCGACACGCTCTTAACACGTCAATATTTTGATGGAAGTTTTATTTATATTAGATTGTTACATGTAGTAATACATATAATTTCTTTTCTGTCTTTTCTAAGTGAATAAAACATAGGTAATCAAAGATTACAGAGCTCATCGAGACAGACTTTATTATACCACCTTGTTGGTACTGCATAAGCGCTCCCCCCCCCACCCCCCCCCCCCCCATTCGAGATGAGCTAAAAATCGTTCAAATCTCATTTCAATAATATTTACGCAAAGTAGTACATTATACAATTTTAAGCTTTTTAAAGTATTTGATATATATTGAATCATGGTATAGCAGATATTCACATTATATGCCCAAAAATAAATTTTGAGAAAATAACTCAAATAAAACATGGACTTGTCTATACATTGTTTTCCATAGTAAGATAATTTCCATATTTATTGCATCTATACACATAAAATTGGAAAATGCATGCATTAATTACATCCTTTTTAAAGTTAGGTCCCCATTACGATTGACACGCAGTGAAATGATTCATTTGTTAGATTGAACATAACTTTGAAGATAAGTTAATAAATGTAAAAACAAGTACAACTAAATAAATTGGAAAACAACTTGCTTCTAAACAGAATCATTTTATAAATTGTAAAGTCTCTCTAATGACTAATCCATGTAATTCAAATAGTTCATTTTTTTGGTTACCATTTGAGGGTAAAGATTTAGAAAATTATCTGATATTATAACATATTTCAGATTCATTTAGGTTTTTTCATTTATTTACTTTCTCCTTTACTCAAACAAAATCCTTGCTTGTTTTAAAATGAGAATCACAAAGATTGCAAAAGTGTCAATCGGCAGACACTGGAGAGTGAAAACTCTAAATGCAATCAGCAAAAAATGTCTTTATTGTGTCCAACAAAATGCATTAGTTTTGATAGATACATATTTTGGCTGTCATTCACAAGTGAATACTCTTCAGTGTTTTTCATATCATGTTTTACCTTTTTTTTAAAATCTGACCATGAATTCAAATTGAATGCATATAGTCTAGTCCTTATTTCTAAAAAGAGCTCTAGAAATACGTTTTAACGGCAAATAATTATTTTTTGGTCCAGCATGATTTTTAATCATAATCAAAGTATGCTGAAACTGAAAAAATATGCATGATTTCATGAAAATGGCGTTAAGTAGGCCAAAATAGCGATTCAAAATGGCGGACAGCCAATCTTCAATTTTTTTTCTTTAAGTCTCTTCAATGGAGAAAAAATAATGACAAACACTTATGAATTGATCCAAAATAGTATTTCATCATATCCAATGTGTGCTGAGTCTTTCGAATTATTCTGGCTTTCCACAAATGTGGTTAATTAGGTCAAAGTGGCGATTTAAACTTAAAACGGAAAAAAGCATGAGACCAACAAGTTGAATTTGGTCCAGCAAAGTCTATCAGTATAACTAAGACAAGCTGAGTCTTAAGAAATATGCTAGCTATGACGGAAATTCCGTAAAATAAGTCAAAACGGCGATTTAAAATGGCCTATATACAGCCAGATTTCATCACTTTCTATCTAAGCTTTTTAACAAGAAACAAAGCATTAAAACAATTATAGTCCAATCCAAAAAAAGTTTTATTCATAATTAGGGTATACTGAGTTTGACGATATAATTATGCTTACTTTTACAAAAATGGCGTATTTGGGTCAAAATGGCGTTTCAAAATGGCCGACAGCCAGAATTCATAATTCTCTTTCAAAGCCGTTTACGGAGATGAAAAATGTAAGTATTACATTATACAAATATGCACATGAAAAATTACATTGGAACACTTTAAAGGGGCATGGTCACGATTTTGGTCAAAAATTATTTTTTCGATTTTAATATTTACGATGCTTCAGTAAGGCATTTTTAATAGGCGACCGAAATTTGAGTATCATTCGTTGAATAATATGTAAGTTACAGGGCTTGAAATTCTTTGCTATGTAAACAAAGCGTTTGTTTACATTTTGAATGTTGAAGTGAAAATTCCAGTTTTAGACCTAAAATGAAAGTGTTTAAAGTTAGAAGCTGTTTATTTATGCTTAAAATGAATAAAAAGATAGACAAATCAGCTTGAAAAGGGGTTTTACTGGTATATTGAACATATGTAAACAAAAACAGGGCACGAGCCTTGTTTACATGAAAAAGAATTGTGAGCCCTGAATCTTGCTTATCATTCAAAGAATGACTCTCAAAATTCAATTGATCATTAGGAATGCATTTCTAAAGCATTGTAAATAATAAAAACAGAAAAATAGAATTTGACCAAAACCGTGACCATGCCCCTTAAACGAAGAACAAAAACATTTCCATATTTTACTAAAAATTGTTAATTTTTTCCGTTTTGTCTTATTAAGGCGTATACCAGTATCTTATTTAAACATTCTGTGATCATGCTTTTCAATATCCGTCTTGTTCCTAAACCTTTCTGAGTTTTTTTAATCATACTTAATTTACCGATTTCTCCGACCTGCAAGTTCATGACATACAACAAATACTTACAAATCAAAGTTTGAGTGAGGGAGGAGTAATATTTCTGCACTATAAAACTGGTGTTTTTAGGCTTTAAAGACATCAATGTCAAAAGCTTATATGATAACGTAGATACAATCAGATACTTAGGCACAGTGTACGACATGAAAAACTATTCTAGTATATGTCTATCTCTTTCTTTAATACCTTTTTAGCAAATAAATCTAATATATCATCATATACACTGGAAAAGCTCGTGATTCAAAATGAGCTGAGATCAACATATCGTCCAGCTTAATATATTAGTAATAAGTATGTGCAATATGTTTTATGTTTTGGGCAACCCAAAGAATTTTACTCTTTTTAACATTACTAGGGACAATTTATATAGTACATGTATTGTATAAGGAATCAATCTGTCTGTGTCTTCGTTAAAGATAAAAGAACCTCTTGCAAAATTGTTAACATGTGTTTGGCCAAATGTGCCTAAGAAAGTATAGCAATACGTGTCCTTATTCAGAGGAAAAGTTGAGGCTTTTATTACGGGGGTCTCTCTCCCGTGCAGTACTAACACTGGGCCAACCGTGAGCTTATTCTCTTGTTGTTGGACCCAGCCTCATCAAACCTCTAACAAGCCAACACGCGATTTAGTGTTCAGACTTTAATATAGATTTTACATGAAATATACTTTTACATGAGTTTGGTATGCATCAGCACCGAAGGTCTGATTCCAACTGACTATAATAATATATAGAGAACAATGGAACAACACAATAAAGGATTTACATAATAAGTACAGATGTAAGTAAATCAATTATCAAACAGCTATTGAGTAACTCGGGACATTTTAGCAGCATGTACATAAAAGGATTAATAAGATGAAAGAAGATTAAATGTCAATAAACATAAACAGAAGTCAATTAAAAAATAAGCTGTCCATCACTGATTGTGCCTCAGGTGGGATTAATGCTGCGCGAAATTTATAACGTTTATAAAACAGTTGTCGAAATAGATGAAAAGTTTTTGTAGCAATTAACACAAAGTCCGAAAAAGTTAATTTACACAATAATTAAAAATAGTCCGAAAGATTGAATTTCACACCGTGACAAACCCCCATATGAATCATGTTAAATAATATTTAAAGATAAAATTAATTCACTCAAACTATGTATCAGTGATAGAAATATTTCTCGAAAATTGTATGGATCCAAGCAATATTGAACTCTAGTCTCATTCAACCAAACGCTCTGCCGACACCGTAAATCTCTGACAAGGATTTACGGAGACAGCCAAGCGTCGAGTTGAACAAGACTACATTGAACTCTGGCGTAGAAATACATACAACTACAAAAAATATTAAAATTGTTCGTACCTTATAAAATCTTACTATTTTTCAAGGTATTTACTTGTATGAATAAGTTTCCTTGAAAAAAACAATGCTTTAGCATATATTTCATCAAATTTATCAATTATTTTCAAGAACTAAATCTTGTCAGCGGTAATGATTTGTGCTGAGGTCCAAACACTGTTTCACTTTCGGTTTGTCTGAGTAACTGCATAGGAGAGTTGATTAAAATCAAAGCAAACAAACACTACACAAAATTAATAAAAAAAAATCTCTTTATTTAGTGCATAAACAACACCTCAAAACATCACTCATGTTTCTATATGTCAATCTTAAGAAATTTCTTCTTAAATCATTTTTGTCCATAATAAAGTTCAATTACTGGTAATATAAAAATCACAACAGCATGCTCAGCCATGCAAAAATGAGCGCGAATCCTCCGTAGGGGGTGACGTATCTTATCTTTGTGTTCCCTGTCATTGCGTGGATGTAACAGCTCCCCGAGAACAGCAGGATTCCAGCCGTCAACAGAGTTCCTGTCTACAATAGACATCATATATCTTAAAAAAATTTCTGTCTGGAGAAAGTATATTATGACATCATTTTCAACCATTTTAACTTCTGAAAATAAATAAAGCCTTATACTCCTTTTCATCAATATAATAACCTCTGGATCATGTTTAAGATACTATTACACATACATACAACTAGATTTAGATGTACTATACAAATTATACTGAATTGTTCTCACATTTGTTGTGGCAATACTTATCTCATCTTTCTATATGAGAATTGAATGTTTTAATGATAAAGAATTTTTATTTTTATCTTTTTATTTTTACTTTTATTCATACAGTATTGCAATCTGCTCCTTCATACTTTTTTGAATGAAAATTGACCTCGTAAAAACATGTTCATACACAATACATTCATAAAATTATCTCTACCTTTTCTACCTTCAAAGATAAAAGATTTTTGCTTTCTCATCAGTTGGTTCACGGTCAGTAAGTGTAACTATGTAACACAAACTGTAAATTTCTGATGATAACTAAAACCCCTTTCTTTTACATCAGGAAAGTAACATATAAAGTCATGAAAGCTGCATATAAACAAACATTTCAACATTTATCCTTTCCCACTATTTCCCTCTTTGCAGAGGACACACTTTTTTTTTGACACACTTACTAAGTAGGGCCTGCCACACAGTGGGGAACACATCAGAGCCACGGAGTGCACCATATGCATCTTGTTCCCAGTATCAAAAGTCTGCAAATAAGGGAGGAAAACAAACCAATGGTTTATTTTTATGAAAGTTGTGACTTGTTCTTAGTAAATTCTTAATTGAAACATGACTTATTCGTCTTAAACCAACTTAATTATTGTCATTGTTTGATGTTAATCCTTGGGGGTCAAGACATCAACATTTCAGCATTTTTAGAATAATAAAAACACATACAACACAGATAAGATGTAAAATGTTTTCAGTTTACACTGATGTGAAGATGTTACATTAAACATTGTTCTATATAATCAGCAAAATGACAACATGACATGTTACTGGCTACAAACCCTTTTTAATTGTTCTCCTTTCTCATCTTCAGCTTTAAATGCTAAAAAATGCAAAAAAAAATCTGTATAAGAAACAGTTGTAGTAATATGCATGTACATGATATAATTATGATACTGGAACAAAAACTACCGTAAATATTTACTTTATTTTGCTGCAGTTTTAATGTGCATGCTGTTGGGGATCTAACTAGTACATGTTAATGATAGTGGTATTTTATATTGTTTATTAATAAATGTAAATAAATCACTTTGATTTAACTATTTTTCTTGTTATTTCAAAAGTTGGACAATTTTATCCCTTTGCCCTATAAACTGGTCAGTCACACCTAAAACAGATTCCTCACACCGACTTGCATAATAGTTATCATTATATATCAATTGGGTTGATTGGATTAGAATTTTAGAACTTCAAAAAGTTACTTTTTAAGGACACTAAAACATACATATATATCAAGGTTACCCGAGCTACTATTCCAAATGATTTCCCTCTAAATAAATAATAGGAAAGTCATATATAAAACCTGTTACCAGTGTAGGGATTTGAGAGTACATGTACTTGCAAACATTTTACATGTTACAAGTTCTATGTATTGGAAATACTGTATATGTAACTGCAAATGATCATTAAACCAACTCTGTCCAACAAGCCTCGAGATTGTTGTGTAACCTGCTCGGTTGCCTGTCAGTGTCAGGGGCAGATATTTTTGTATGAATTTTTTGGGGTCCAATAAGCCTTAAACTACAGGTACTAGGTGGTAGGCCCAATGTGTTACTGCCTAAATCATATATTGCCATGCATTCCTTGTAAATCATTATTTAGAATAACCATATACATGTATTACAAAATAAGGTGTTCTATGTTATAACTATAAAAATCACATGAGTGGAAAAGAGAAACGGGGCTCAGCTGTTCGAATTTAAAGTTCAACAGTTCAAGGTTACACGCGTATCATCTGTAATAACATTACTTAAAACCCAGTAAAATGACAGGAACCTTATACAGAGTTATTTTTGATTTACCGTGTGCACCATAAGCGGCCAATGAAACAGCCGCAGCACCGGACAAACCGCCGATTCTGAGGAAAAACCTTGATCCATGGAAAGCCATAGCCTCGCTTGCTTTGGTTCTCACGGTCTCCGTAACTTCCCCGGCAGTTTGCTCAAAATCTTTCCTCTGATAGCCAAGATTTGTAACTGCTTTGTCAAGGTAGTATATTCCCAGATTCAAGATCTCCGCCATCGTGTCACATCATATATATTCCTGAACCAATATTTCAGCTCGTTTTTTCGTTGCAATACACAGGACTTTTTACTTTCACTTTCAGATTGGCAGAAATGTCGAACCCGATTTTTTTTTAATTTTCCGCCAAGTATTTTAACGATATAGAAATATTTTAGTACATTAGGCCTATTTGTATGCATTTAACCATTCTACACGACCTTCCAATATTTAATTGACAGAAAACTAAAAATGAAGTTTTTCCGCGAAAAAACCTTTCGTTTTGATTCTCCATTTGATTGGGCGATTTGATGCATGTGACTGGTGACCAGTTTTGGTTAGCCACTTTACTTGTTCAGGTAAGTACAGTAGGCGACACTTGAAAATTATGAAGATTGAATATTGACTTTGTTTTTTAAAACACATAAATGTACATATATGCATATGGAGAAATCATAATGCTTTTGCCAAAGACTCATAAAACTAATTGTCATGTCTCGAAATGTGCTTGAAGATTAAAGAAAAAAGTATTTGTTTCACTTTACTTTCGTTTTCACTTCGGTATTCCCTGAAGTATTGGAATGGTTAAATAAATTTATCTTTGTAATATGTTTAACAAGACACTGAACAAAGATTCTATAAATACCATTGAAATTGTACACATTTTTATGATGAACAGATTGCCTTACAAAAAAATTAACTTTCGTTTTTGCTTATCAGATCCTAGACACCCCGTGACTTCTACTTTCAGGGATTTATGGGGAATTTGGAATAATTTTATTGACAATTTTATGAAATTGGGAAAAACTATGTATGTTAAGCATACATCATAATTTCAGGCAGGGTGTATTCCACATAATGTGAGACTTCTGAATTTGTACAACCAAACAGCTAGACTTTAAATTATGATCCAACTTCATACAGTTATGTATGAGATTCCTGTTTCTGTCATTTGAATAAGTCTTTTTTCTGAGTAAACTCTGTCAAAGAACTATAATACACAATTTTCCAAGTCCCCTAGGTCCCTTCAAGTGCATTGAAAATATATTTTTTCCATTTTAAATAACTCCTTATGCTTACCTTTTACTCAAATATTGATTGAACGAAATTACATGATACAATTACATTATCATGATTATGATGAAATATCATGATGTGTAGAAAAACAGCAAAGAAATTCGGATTAAATGTTGGCGATGTTTCCAGGGCGTTATAAATTAAATATATTATGACTGCACTTTGTTAAATGTCTTGTTAAACAGAGAAAATTGAAGGACATTTCGATTTTTTTATGATATATTTTTCCAAGAGAATTGAACAAAAAGCATTGTTTACCATTTGGGAAAAATAATGCTAAATTGGGACAAATTGATATTATATTCCATTGGGAATGGGGCTGAATTTCAGCCCCAGAGGAAGGTACTGATAAATCCCTGACTTAAATCCTTCATGCTCCCGTATTTGATATGTTGCTGAATTAAAATTAGATCCTTCATGCTCCCGTATTTGATATGTTGGAGGTAAAAAACCCCACCTGATGTAATGTTAGAGATTGAATTCTAATATCAGATCTTAAAATATTCATCCCTTTATGAAAAAACCCAAAACAAAGCAGATTATCACACAAAAATAAAAATGTGTTTATATTGCAGATGTTTAGTTATAACACAACAAACCAACAATGAGTGCGACCTCGTCTGGTTCAGACAAGCGTGATGATGGATCTCCTCCTGGAGCATTGGGCTCTTCTACAAAAGGTAAAAATTAAGGAATTCTACTTGAAGTATATATATATATGAGCTAACATCCAGACTCCAGGGCTTTATTGCATCTCAATTGGCTAAAAAAAAATATTCAAAAAAGGTCTAAATTTTGAATATCGGACAAGACTATATTATTTTTTGCACATATTATGAACTACTCTTTTAACCACTTTTATTGCCTCAGCTGACAGCTCAAGTGAGCTTTTCTAATCAAAATTTGTCAGTTGGTGGCGTCTGCGTCATTAGAGATATCGTTGTAAACTTTTCACATTTTCATCTCCATCAAAATCACTAAGCCAATTTCAAACTTGGCACAAAGCAATACTGGAGAAAGGGAATTCAATTTAGTTCTAATGAAGAGGAGAAAATTTAGAGAATTATTGAAAATTTGTAAGCATTTTTCAGAAATCTTCTTCTCAAAAACCATTTTGTCAGAAAAGCTGAATCTTATGTAGAAGCAATCATCAGGTAGAGTTAAAGTTTGCTCAAATCATTATCCTGGGGATAGTCAGGTTACAATGAATGCGAAAGTTTGGCTGGCTACATAGGACATTTGGTCCTGTGTATCAATAAACACAGGACTGAACCAAATTTTGTCAGACCGTGAAATTTATTTTTGCGACCAAAAATTTAGTATGTTACATTTATGTGACGTAGTAAATTCTGTAAATTGTTTACACTAGAATGTATAGAGAAAAATCTTTAAAAATCTTCTTAACTTGAAAACCAATTACTCAGAAAAGCTGTGCTTTGTGAAAACATTGACCTCAGGAGGTGTAGATTCAAGTTTGTTAATATCATGATACCTGGGGGTAAGGTGGGGTACACTTGGGGGAGGGGGAGTCAAATTTTTACATTAGAATATATATCGAGAAAAATCAATAAAAATCTTCTTTACAAAAACCAATGAACAGAAGACTGAAATTTGTGTGGTATCATCCTCAGACGTGTATGTTAAAGTTCTAATCATGATCACTGAGGTAGGGTAGGGCTACAATTATTTTTTTTTGGGGGGGGGGGGAGGGGAGGGGAGGGGGTTGAATCTTTACATCATAATAAATAGAGAAAATCTATTTAAAATCTTATCTCAAAAAACTGTTCAATTTAATATGTTGAGAAAAATTTGGAAATTTTTTAACAAGATATATGCTCTCCTAAGTTGTCTAGATATTTTATATTTGATACTCAATTCTAAAGACTTTTTGATCAGGTTATGGCCATTGTTGCTCAGGTGAGCCATGTGGCCCCTGGGCCTATTAATCCAAACTATTAATTATACTTCCATTGGGCCTATAAAAAAATGTGTGTGTTTAGGGTAACCCGACCTAACCTAGAAAAATGCCCCGATCCTACTATTTTTAGATGTCTGTTTTTATCCGATTGTGAATTTTATATTATTTCTATTTAAAAATCTGTTTTTAAATATGACACAAACAATCATTCTTAGGATTCATGCAGAAAAAAATATGATAAAATAAAAAAAAATCCCTACCTACTTAACCTTATTTTTCATCAGTGTTACCCTAAACACATAACTTTTTTATAGGCCTTATTTTCTGTACTATAACTTTTTTTTTAGTGAGCAAATATCATCAAGATATAAAATATTTGATACCTTAATGAAATTAATTCGATCCAATAGTCCTCCACTCAACCTTAAAAAACATACTCAAGCACATATGATAAAGTTTAGTATGATGTATGTGGACCATTAAACTTTTAAACAATGGAACAGGTTAAAGTCAGTGTAGAAATTGTGGAAGGATATGTATGCACACATTCCTGACAATTGCTCTGTAATTTTTTAAAAAATTAGGATAATTCAAGAGAACTTACCTAAACAGTATATGCGAACATTTTTGGATCACACAAGACATTTGGTCCTGTGTAATTAATAAACAATGGAGCACATGGCTCAGTGGTCATAGGCATTAGGCCAGTACCCAAAAGGTTGCTGGTTCAAACCCTGCTGTGGTCACTCGATGTTGTTTGTTGTGCACTTAGACAAGGCACTTTATCTGTCTCAGTCCACCCAGCTGGAATCAGCTTATGTTGGGAGTTAACCTGTGATGGACTGGTGTCCCAATGAGGGGGAGTCAATGACTCTCATCCGCTTAGCACCAAGGAAACCAGGGATAAGCACTGTTCTTATGCACCTTAATGGTATAGAGAAGAAATGGATAAACACAAAGGACCAAACCAAATTTTGTCAGACCGAGAAATTTCATTTTGTGACCAGAAATTGAGTTTGTCACATTTTTGGTGGCTGAATGAATTATAGCCAGTCATTATTATCTGATCTGGATTAAAGTTTAAATATTTTTTGCTAAACTCACAGTCAGTGTTATGTTTGATAAAATAAACTTATTTAATATTAATAAGTACTGTATTTTTCCGACGATTAGTCGGTATTTTTTTTCTCTGAAGCAGAACACTCGACTTATCGTCTAAATCACCTTGTCTAAGGCTTGAGGTCAGAAAATTGTTAAAAATAGCATTAAAAATCTTGGTTTTAATCATCTTGAGTTGGCTGTGTGATTGTAAATTACCTTATCGAATTCATTGTCCATCTTTATTAATGATCGTTTTGTTCCGTTTTTATAAACACATCGTCACATGGTTCCGTTAATCCTAAATGGGAAGATAACATTGCGCAGTAAAATTAAAACCAAATTCGAACGGAAAAAATTATTGCAGTAAGTCCGGGGAATGTTTTAAATTTTAATTATTTTATTAGTAAAGAGTTGTTAGTGGAAAGTATAAATAAGAAATATTTTGTTGTCAAATTCAATTTTAAATACGGAATCGGCAATTATCAATACTATTGTTTATACAATAGGCTGACACCGGTTGTGCTAATACTACGGCAGTATATAGTAATCATTCCCTAAGGCTGAGATTCATACGGCGTGTTCACACCTTTCACACCTTGTGTATATAAGAAATTTTCCTATCAAACCCCTGCATATACTTAAAAAATGATTAATATGATGTTTGTAATTTACTGATTAGCTTAAGACGATTTATTTTTGAAAAATTTGATACTATACTGCTGCAAAATGTGAAACCTCCAAGTGTTTTTGCATTTACTCTGTGTAAAAAACAACATCATATAATTTAAAAACAACTTTATCACTCAATTCAAAATGTGCCATTTTATTCTAAATTTGCAGCTTATGTATTTTGAGGATTTTGATATGTTCTAAAGCATGTGGATTTTGAGGTGTATTAAACATTGTGAGGAAAATGTTGATATTATGCCTCTAAGGTTGTAGATTAACTAGATGAAATCTCGTGCAAGAGCGGGAACTAGCATTTTACATATTAATATAATTTTAATAATTATGTTGAACCATATTTTTTTGTTTGTTAATTGTTGTACAAACTGTGTCCAAATTTTCTTAATTTCTTTTGTAACATATTCTTTAAAATAAAAAAAAAAAAAAAATGCATGGCTGGATATTAAGAAGAGTGGACAGGGGTGAAAAATTTAAACTTAAATTGATGTTGTACAAATGTACATGGCCTTATTTCAATTTGTTGCAGGATTGAAAAAACTTTTCTCATTTCATTTAATTATCTTTTAAAAAAATTTCTTTAGGTCAAATTACATTATAACTTTTATCACTGTCCTAAATAAGAATTTCAGATTAAAGATGTTATTTAAAGAATGGGAAAGGAATAATCCCCCTCCCCCCAGATTAATGTGTAAGGTGTCGTGGTATTAAATTGTATGAAATTAAAAAACCCGCTAGTGTAGGCATATTTATTTGCATATTTCAAACCAAAGTTGACAGATCCAAAGTATCTACCCAATGGTTAACTTGCTCTACACCTACCGCCATGGTGTAAATTAGTCAAATTTTATTGGGCACCGTGTTCTGAAAAGTTTTTTCCATGAAAGCTAAAATTGCTTTAAACTATTCCATTTTATTTATTAACTTTTTTTGTGTTAACTAGTCAAACAGCATTTTGTAGTTTATTTGCAAACTGTCTCAATTTATAAGTGTAGATATTCAGTAGTCAACATGCATAAGATCAGAAATTTGGATCCTAATGAATCATAAATCTGCATAACAAAATTTTGTTTAGTTTAGAAAACTAAAAGGTATAACAATACAATTCAGCATTTTTAAATGGTAGGAAAATTTTAAATGACAACCATTTTAGTTGTCTTAGTAAACTGATAGACAAGTCATTTTACGAATTATTGAAAGAACAGATTTCATTCAAAATGATATATATAAAAATACTCATTTTAATATGCTGTCAAATCAAAGTTATTTCTTAAGGATTAAACTTCATTTACATTTATCAATAAAATAAGTCCCTTGAAGCAATTTTAATATTTATTGAGTATAATACTGTAAACATCTTTAATTCCACGTGTCTAAAATTTCACGTTTTCCTGCGTAAGTACCTTTCATGGTGTTTTTAATTTCACGGATAATCGATTTGTTATCCTAGGAAAGTAAATCCTGATTGTAAAAGAAATCTTATGAGTGATGAACCTGCAACATGTAATTTACATTATTTTCTTTTGAATCACGTAAAATTAAAGCCTTATTTACGTTAAGTGCTGTGAGAAAAATAAAACATGTTTGTGTCGAATGTAATAAGCGCTGGTGTTAAATGCACATTTGATATTTTGGGCATGAAAATTAAGGGGAAAACGCACATGTAATATATTTGTTAGAAAGAAGTACACCTTTATAATTACTGTGGAATCATTAGAATTCGAGGTGGCTAAATTTTCGTGGTATTCGTGGGTAGCCCTGACCCACGAATTTACATCCTCCACGAAAACTAATTTTAAAAGATTAAGTTTTTCCTATTGAAACTGAAAACCGATGCATCAACGAAATTACATCCCCACGAATAAGCAAAAATCCCTCAATCCACGAAAATTGGCCCAAACCAAATTAAATGATTCCACAGTAATCAATCTTAAAATAAACTGCTCAATATGAATGCTGATCGCAGACAACGTCATGGTTGTACAGTAGTCTTTGCCCTAAGGAGATGTCCGAGATAATAAGTGACAATTAGCACCCGTGTTCATAATGGCTTTGATAGGGCTGCAGAGATAAAGTTGAAACGAATATTCCGTTATTAACGTTTGTTTAATTATGATATTAATAATATTGTATTAAATTAGTGTAAAACTCATACTTGCTATTCTTAACGAATTTTAAATATACTATGATTACGATAAACAGATGGTAACTTTGGCCCCACTCAAGCACACATGTATCTCTTATGGCGGCCGACACAGAGATGGTAAATGCACAGCTCAATATTCACGATGGCTTTATGTTCACGTAAAATTGTCTGACCGTGAACATAGTGAAATTAAAAACACCGTAATGTTTTCCACGGCTACAGTATACCTAGCATTTCTTAAAACCTAAATATGAAATTCATTCCGGCAATTTTTTTTTTTTTGAACAATTTTAGTAAGAGTTACTTCTCTATATCAAATGATATCTATAATTAGAATTTGAAGATGTCCCCATTCTAGATATCCTTTACGAAAATCTTGTCATGCATCTTTGCTAAAAAAGATAGCTGCAATTGTTGATATCATGCCTAAACGATCTTTCATCTGCAAACTCTGCCTTGCACAAAAATATACACTTATCTGTTACTGTAATCAATCTTGTAATGTATATATACTGTTCTTTATATTGTCAAGTATTTTTGTGAAATAAAATAAATTATGAAAACTTCATGCTTACTGAGTTGTTCTGGCATTTTACAGAGACTGGTGAGGGAACGGAGGGTAATGTATGTAATGCATGCCAAAATCAAGCTCACTCAACTACACACTGCTTTCAATGTAAGACCAATCAGGACCTCACTGGTGAGAGTGACATGTCCACTTCTGCACAATCTCAGAGTAAAGGTGAGATCAATATTAGTGATGGGAAACTGGCAGATGACAATGAGAAGGGAGAGAAAAATAAAATAACACCAAGAGAACAAGACAAAGTTGTTAAAAATGCAATGCAAAGAGCTCAAAACAATAACCCATCCAGTTATAACTTTCAAGATGAAAATGTTTGTGCTGAAAAAGGGAGGGGTTTGATTGTAGCAACAGTAGCAGATCAGCTTGGACAGTACAATAGTAGTAGAAATGCTCAAGCAGATAAAGTTACTTTAGAAAACTTTGAGAAAAATGAAAAGCATATGGTAGCAGAAGCAGCAGCAGCAGATGCTGATCACAAAACTGAAACTGGTGAACACACAAGTTATGAAAACAACAAACAAATGTATCAGGAGGATGAAAAGAGATCAGCATCGCCAAAACAGACTTTGGAACAAAGAAATGATACACCATCAAAATCTGAGTCAGTTTATCTAAACCAAGGAAATGGACAACCAATAACACTACCAACAGCCAAGGGTCTACAATCTGCTCCTCAGACAGAGAATCCAAACCAAGGAAATGGTACTCCATCAACATTACAGACAGAGAATTCACACCAAGGAAATGGTACGCCATCAACATTACAAGCAAAAAATCCAGACCAAGTAAATGGCACACCATCAATACCACAGACAGAGAATTCAGACCAAGGAGATGGCACACCACCAACACTACAGATGGAGATTCAAAACCAAGGAAATGGTACTCCATCAGCATTACAAGCAACAAACCCAGACCAAGGAAATGGCACACTATCAACAACACAGACAGAGAATTCAGACCAAGGAGATGGCACACCATCAACACCACAGATGGAGATTTTAAACCCAGAAAATGATAAACCTTCAACATCACAGACAGAGATTCAAAACCAAGGAAATGGTACACCATCAACATTTCAGGCAAACAATCCAACCCAAGAAGATGGTACACCATCAATATTACAGACAGAGAATTCACACCAAGGAGATGGTACACCATCAGCATTACAAACTAAAAATCCAGACCAAGGAAATGGCACACCATCAACATTTCAGGCAAACAATCCAACCCAAGAAGATGGTACACCATCAATATTACAGACAGAAAATTCACACCAAGGAGATGGTACACCATCAGCATTACAAGCAAAAAATCCAGACCAAGGAAATGGCACACCATCAACATTTCAGGCAAACAATCCAACCCAAGAAGATGGTACACCATCAATATTACAGACAGAGAATTCAGACCAAGGAGATGGCACACCATCAACACCACAGATTGAGATTCAAAACCAAGGAAATGGTACTCCATCAGCATTACAAGCAAAAAATCCAGACCAAGGAAATGGCACACTATCAACACCACAGACAGAGAATTCAGACCAAGGAGATGGCACACCATCAACACCACAGACAGAGAATTCAGACCAAGGAGATGGCACACCATCAACACCACAGATGGAGATTTTAAACCCAGAAAATGGTAAACCTTCAACATCACAGACAGAGATTCAAAACCAAGGAAATGGTACACCATCAACATTTCAGGCAAACAATCCAACCCAAGAAAATGGCACACCATCAACACCACATACAGAGAATTCAGACCAAGGAGATGGAACACCACCAACACCACAGACAGAGAATTCAGACCAAGAAGATGGCACACCATCAACAACACAGACAGAGAATTCAGACCAAGGAGATGGCACACCATCAACACCACAGATGGAGATTTTAAACCCAGAAAATGGTAAACCTTCAACATCACAGACAGAGATTCAAAACCAAGGAAATGGTACACCATCAACATTTCAGGCAAACAATCCAACCCAAGAAAATGGCACACCATCAACACCACATACAGAGAATTCAGACCAAGGAGATGGAACACCACCAACACCACAGACAGAGAATTCAGACCAAGAAGATGGCACACCATCAACAACACAGACAGAGAATTCAGACCAAGGAGATGGCACACCATCAACACCACAGATGGAGATTCAAAACCAAGGATATGGCACTCCATCAGCATTTCAGGCAAACAATCCAACCCAAGAAGATGGTACACCATCAATATTACAGACAGAGAATTCACACCAAGGAGATGGTACACCATCAGCATTACAAACTAAAAATCCAGACCAAGGAAATGGCACACCATCAACATTTCAGGCAGACAATCCAACCCAAGAAGATGGTACACCATCAATATTACAGACAGAGAATTCACACCAAGGAGATGGTACACCATCAGCATTACAAGCAAAAAATCCAGACCAAGGAAATGGCACACCATCAACACCACAGACAGAGATTTTAAGCCAAGGAAATCGTATACCATCAACATCACAGAAAGAGAATCCAAACCAAAGAGATGGAAGACCACCAACACGGCATACAGAGATTCAAAACCAAGGAAATGGTACTCCATCAGCATTACAAGCAAAAAATCCAGACCAAGGAAATGGTACACCATCAACACCACAGACAGAGATTTTAAACCAAGGAAATAGTATACCATCAATATTACAGACAGAGAACCCACACCAAGGAGATAGTTCACCATCAGCAGAGAATTTAAAGCAAAGATATAGTATTCCATCAGTAATTGGGGACAGAGTTCATGTAAACACTGATAAAGGAAATGCAGACATAAAGGTTAAAAATGATAGAACATCTGAATTGGATGCTGGGAATCTGCACGAGAGTGATGCAGATTACAGAACCACAGAAAAGGAAAGGCAGTATGCAATAACCAAGACACAACTATCACTTTTGGGCACCCAAGTGACAGATAATGCAAATAGACAGATTGAAGAAGGAGCAACATACTCAGAACATTCTCATATACCTTTTTCATTCAGTCAAAGCCAAGCTGACTTTATTGTAATAGAATATCAGCTGGAACAGGTTATTGATAAAATATTAAATGATAGCACACTTCATGAAAATAAAGAAGAATGGAAAAAGAATGCAAAGAAGGAAATAATGGTTTTCTTGCTGAGCATAGTAAAGGATGAAACTCTATCTCGCAGAACTTTCCATCCTTGTGTTACCCACAGCATGCCTATACAAATATTTGATTCTGATATTCATGTTGCAGGTAAATTGATTCTTTTATAAACATGTCGTTTTGAAAGAATTTGTACAGACATGCCTCTAATTGCATTGAAAAGGTGAAAAGTAATTGGGTGAAATATCATGTATCTGTAGAAAATGCCATTTCAATGTCTTCAAAACACTTTTAAAGATAGCGATGATATTAATTAGACTTAGCAATACTTTGTTCTAAAGGATGACATTTTCAGAACATTGAAAAAAAACCAAAATCCAACTGATGGGAATTAGAAACTATCTTGTGTCCAATTTTTCACTTAAACACAGGGTAATTGACCTATATTTAGCTCACGAATATGAAGTCGGGGGAGCTTATGACTTAACCCCGGCGTTGGGGCCAGTGTTGGCGTCGGCGTCTGGACATGGTTAAAGTTTTTGTTGCAGGTCCTGTATCTTAGTCATTAGCCCTATCTTCACCAAACTTGCATCGATTGTGCATCTGGATCTACTTAGGCTAAATAAAATTGAAATTACGGTTCTCAGGCCCGCGCGCATCCGTTTTGAGGGTGCCGCATTGCAAATTTTATTGCATTTTCAATAAAATAAAAAGTTGCTAATGCCGATGCATATCTGGAAAAAAAAGTTTCCGCTTTCGGTTTGCTTATAGTTTTACCTTTGTTTCTAATACGCAGCTTCTGGTGTAGTCTTAATCATCAAGTCGCTTATTTTCGTAAGTAAAAACTTTATGATCCAAACCTCCCGATGATATAGACGATACTAGTAAAAATGGGGTCGATGGAAATTTTGGACTTAAAACGAATCAAAATGTCTGCTGTTTCGATTTGTATCCGCCATGGAACCCTGTTAATTCTACCGTGGACTATAATTGAGAGTTTTTACGATGGATGTTTTTTGTTAAACCTGTACGTGGGCGTGAAATCGATAAAATGGACCTCCCCAGAAAAATTACTTGGTGCCTTCGTTTCTTTGTCAGTTGGCAAACACAAGAACAGTTTGGACACCGCGATTTTAACCATTATAAACTTGCGGGGTTTAACGATTACTGCTGTGTATTCAGGACTTTCTTCTTAACTGTGAAGAAATGTGGTCCCAGTAACTGTCAGATATGATTGGCCCCAAGATTGCATAATGATATCTCTAGCCAGTTACACAACTCTCCTGATCCAGTGCCAGGTATTATAGAGTAAACATCATATATGTCATTTTACGTTTTGTAAAGTGGATTGGTATTTTTCTTTATTTTTAAATGACTGTCATTTGTTTATTAAAGGAGAAAAAGGACACTACAAGGAGTTCAGTGAGGTTTTTGAACCAATACTACAGAGGAACACTGTCCTTCTTTATCATCAAAATGAGCACAATCAACTGCAAGCAGACATGGAATTTCATTTAGTCTATCTGCTCAGACTGCGAAACAGTGAAACAAATGGGAACCTGCATAGATTGCCAGAAACCCAGAGTCTTATAAGTTATATAGTGCTACTAAACTTGGTGCCCAAGAAAGTACCTTGCTTACAAAAATCATTGGACTTTATCAGTTTTCATGTTGATCTAAACTTCAGGAATTAAAACCTGATAATCCTGAGAAAGCACCCTCAATATGCGCCCAATTGTAGAAAGTTTATATGAGATCAAATTTAGCCTGTGCATCTCCAATTGAGACCCCCTACAACATGTACCGCTCTGGTGTATTTCCCCCAATATGCTATCGCTGTTGGACACAAGACACAGATACAGAGGAAGGACAGTACCCAATATGTCTTGATTGTGTTGTTTCACAACGACAGCTTTGTAAAAACAGAAGGATGTTCAAGGCTCCAGAGCAAAGAACAGAAAAAATGAAAACAAAAAGTTCACTTATAAAAGAATAGATGTTTTTCATTTGATCTAAATATAAAATATCATTGTTGTACTTTGAAAGTTGAACTGTATTTTCAAACATACATTGGGGTGTTTTTATCTGTTAAAATATTTAATAGCTATCCTTATTAAATAATAAAACAGCTGCTTGAATAAAATAAATCTTGTTTTTTTTTAAATTTTAGGTAGTTATTTCTTTTCCAAATAAAAAAAGCCTCCCTCATCTGTTTTTTTACCAATAAAAAAGAAAAAAAAGCCTCCCTCCCTCATCTAATTTTGGAAAATTTGGCCTGAGAACCAGAGAATTAATTTTATGTGGCCTTATGGACTTCCAAGACTTGGCAGCTGAGTCTTGACCATAAATTTCAGATACAGGAGGAGGTTAAGGTATTTGGAGCAGGTTTAAGTTTTTGGACCAGGTGCCCTTTGATGACTGTATCTTAGTCTCTAATGGTCCTAACTTTACCAAACTTGCAATGATGGTGCAGCTAATGATACTCATGCACTGGACAGGCTTGAATGCTTAATCTGACCCATAGGTTTTGGATGCTGAATGAGGTTTTTAGAGCTGGTTAAAGTTTTTGGAGCACTGGTGCGCTTCGCTGACTATATACTAGTTTCCAACCGTCCTTACT
Organism: Magallana gigas; assembly: GCF_963853765.1. Taxonomy (NCBI): domain Eukaryota; kingdom Metazoa; phylum Mollusca; class Bivalvia; order Ostreida; family Ostreidae; genus Magallana; species Magallana gigas. The sequence continues at coordinate 44,125,805 of NC_088860.1, forward strand.
TCCCTAATCTTGCATGGATTGTGCATCTTAGGATACCCATGCACTTAACAGGCTTGAATGCAAAAGTTTTGGATGCTGAATGAGGTTAAGGTTTATAGAGCTAGATAAAGTTTTTGGAGCAGGTGTTTCTTGATAGCTCTTAGTTATTATTGGTTCAATCTTTCCCAAATTTGGATTGATAATGCATCTTGTGATACTAATGCACTCCACAGGCCTGGATGCTGAATTTGAGCCATTGGTTTTTGATGCTAGAGGAGGTTATATATTTTGGGGCAGGTCAAATGTTTATATAAATATTAGTACTAATTAATAGTGCTTGGTTGATTTAACTTTATAAATGAATCTGAGAGGTAACTTCAGATACAAAGAGTGATCTTGATTATCTAGATGATAAGGCAGGTTGAAAATTTTTAGAATAGCTCATATTGTGTTTTTCTCTTGGAGTTAAATAAAATTCTGCTCATAGTCATAGCCAGTGAGACTAAAACAGTTAATATAACTTTGGATGTGTACATAGAGGTAGCATCAAATACAGAGCTTGATTTTGATTATCTTGATGCTTGAGCAGATGTAAGTTTTTTGAGTAGTTAAATGCAGGTTTGAATGTTGTCAACTTCCTTGGTTCATGTGAGCCTGATCTCCATTATCAAGAATGCTAGGAAAACCATGTCCAACCTCACTCAAACTTGCTTGATAAATTTATATTGTTAATATATGATATATCATGATTCCTATGATATTGTACTGTATAATATGAAACAGTATTGAATGAAATGACACAATATTATATCCTATTCTATATATTGTAAAATAATATATAATTTTATGTTGTATCAGATATTTTGTATAATATCATATGATAGGAAAATGTATCATATGAAATTGTATCATACTATGATATTGAAATATATAATATTTTATGATATTATACAATATTGTATAAAATGATATTATATCATGATATTGTATCATATGATATTGTATCATATGATATTTTGATATGTTAAATTGTATTATACTATATGTTATTTTATCCTTTGAAATAATACTATGCTGTACCATATTATATGGTATCATACGATACAATATTGTGATATTTTGTGATACAATATCATATGATACAATATGTATGATACAGTATTGTAATGAATCAAATGTTACAATATTGTATCTTTTAATATGATACGGTATTGTATCATACAATTAAAATATTTTATCATGTGAAATGATAGAATATTGTGTAATATGACATAATGTCATATATTTGATACTATATCATTTTTTGATGCAATGTCATATCGTGATACAATATCATATTGTATCATTATTCAGTACTAGATTTTACAACATGATATATTATTAAACACAATATTTTATAGTTTCATAGGATTCAATATTGTATTGCATAGAAGTGTATTGGTTAATATTGTATTATACAAAACAGTATGAAATTCATATTTAATATGATTATTATACAATTTTGTATCATGATTTTATATAATATTATGTCAAACCACACTTCAGTGTTCAATATTAAGATCATTAACTATGATTTTTATAATATGATAAAGGTGGTCTGGTGAGGATCCCATGTGTTGTTGAGCTTTGTAATCTAGAATTACCTAGTATGCTTTTAGGTCACCTGAGTAAACCTGACTAAAACTAGTGGCTTGTGAATATGCAAAGTCACAATTATGAAACAACATGCATTAAAATTGTATAATCGCTTGCGTTAAAAAAATAAGCTTAACTTTTAAAGAAAACTAGACCTTGACCCGTGCTGACATTGCATATCACATCGGACATTTACGAAATAAAAACATCGACACACCTTATTGTTAACATTTACAAAACCAAGCTTTAAGCCTACAAAAATGCTGTTAATTTCACTACACTCTGCTTAGTTAGAATAAACTGTGTCTCAAAACAGGTCTTCATCACAGTTAAAATGCCTCCCATATACCCGTAATGTAGCAAACAATTGCAGAATCGCTCCGAGTCGATGGTGGAGAAAATTAATGCATTGAAAATAACAGTCAAATTATTCATAACAAACCATTTTGAGGCTGTAAATACCTCTCATCTAAAAATTTAATTCATATTTATGAAGAATTCAACACTTTTTGACAAACATTTTTTACTCGCTTCGAATTTACACACCAAGTTGACATTCGAAACTCTTGGGATTTTTCATATTAAATGCACTGAGAGTAATCTCCCATATTTCCTTTGATGAACAGAATATATGACAAATTTTCAATGAAAATTTACACGTATTTGTAATATAGTTTCTGAGTTTATCCATGCAAATGTGATATTGTGTAAACATAAATTAAAGAGCCTCCCGTGATTTAACGTAAATGTAATGCTCATGCACAAGATTGTAAATCCAAAAAATCCGTATGATTTCCGGAGTTTTAAAGAAAAGTTTCGTAGATTATTAGTTAGCGAAGCTTGATTAAGAAAAAATAGAAACAAATTGGTAATATTCAAGTACCAATTATGTAAAATATATAAAACAAAAGACAGTACTCTTCTGATTTCTCTGTATTAAAGCCCAGAAATTCGAGTCTATTATTTTAATATAGTAGTATAGATATTTCAAAAGCTGAATACAAAAGAAATAGAACATCATTTAATATTCACTTAGCAAGACTCATAAACACACATATCATTTCAACTCAATGATAAAAAAAAATTGTGTACAATTACAAAATATCCATATTATTTTTATACAAATGTTAAAATAAATGATTTAATGAAATGTTTTATTTTTTTAGGAACAAGCAGGAAAGGTGTAGAAGAGGCTAATGCTGGAGAAAGGCTTTCCTTCTCTGCACACACCAGGCCACTTGGTAAAATTGATATTATTCTGTTATAATAGTGATGAGACATGATATTAGAGAGGTTTAGCAAACCAATGGGCATGTGTACCTCTAGAGAGGAAAATATGAGCTTTGTGTCATTTTGCAATGACAAATTTCCACACACGTATGAGCATACATGTAAATTGCAAAGTACCCGTAATGTAGAACTTGTAGCTTATGTTTCCCTTCAGGCTATTAATTTTAATAATTAAGGTCTTCCGTTTTCCAACGGAAGACCTTATTGTTTTCGTTCAGTTTCTTTTTCCCTATTATTATTTTTTTTTTCTTACAAAATTTGTGCAGGCGATTTCTCGGAAATGGCTCAGCCGATTTTCATGAAACTTTCAGGTCTTATAGATATTGATCCGAACTTAATATACATTTTTTATTTTGATGACGTCATTTCCGTTCTTAAGAAAATGACGTTTTAACGATTTTCAGAGGGTCGGTTTGTCCAGGGATCTCCTCCTAAACGGTAAAAGCTTTCAGGGATTGTAGACAAGAGATTGTAGATGTGCTTTTTGGCATTCATATTTGATTGCGCCCATGAGAAAAGGGTCCTTATGACGTTTTGTATAAAACAGAGAAATAACGTCATAAAGAAATGACGTTACGTAAAAGAAAAAAATCTCGTCTGAAAGTACAAAACAGCAGCGCTGTAATTTCGTTACTTCGCGCGTTTATGAACATGTGTCTTAATGCTGAAACGTGTTTAATAGCAATGCCCCATACTGCAGTATCTTTTGTAATAAATAAAATGAATATATTGATATTTTTTAAAATATATTACTCATTTATATAAGTCACGATCGAATGTAGATTCCGTGCTTGTTTGATACGAACAAAAAAACAACTCTTGATCATCCGCATAAGAAAAACTTGTATTGCATACTGCAGTGTCGGAAAGAATAACACGATTAAAAAGTTTACATTCCGTAGATTAACTTGCGGTACTGAATCTGATTTCTGAATGTTTTGAATATAATATAATTTTAGAGTTACCGGTTAATGAGAAATCATTATAATCACGACCACGTTTTTTCCACCGATTATAACTTGTTGATCCGCCCGTCGGCATCCGTTTACTCGTGCGACCGACTTTAACTTCATGTAGGTCTTCCATTTTCATCTAAACAGGCTCTGATTCTCTGAAGATTCGGGTCCACAAAGAAGTTTAACAATCAGGGTGAAACCCATAGCCTTTTTATTACAAGATAAATATTTTAATCACTGTTTATAAAGGCATTTCGGAAAACAAGAAAGATAATCCACTTCTGTAGAAAATACCATGAGGCTCCGCACGGGGAATCTGATATTAAATAAGATGTTCAATTTATTTCATATGTTCAATATTAATGAGTGTTCTTAAAATCTGAATTAAATAGACTAGTGAATGAGTTATTATCAAAAATAGGTGTTTAGTCTATAGGTTGATTCTACTTGTAGATCCAGTCGTTTATCAATTGATATAACTTGATGTTGCTTTTTAGAAAGCCAATTTTGTTTATTTTTTAAAATAGATAATAATAGGTTTTCTTTTTAACTCCGTCTATTATTCAGACTTTCTAGAGATTTTATAGATTATATATACACTCCGAAAATTGTTTTAACTTAATGTTATAAAAAATGTTTACATGTAAGTATAAAATGTGTTGCATACAAATTTAGGCGCAAAGGCGCAAGTGAGCTTTACAATTGTCATTTATTTGTTGCGAATACAGATTTATACAATATAACCAACACCTTATTTTTTGACCCCGCTCTTTTTCTCCTGTAGTCGGCCAGTTATATATTTAGGCACAATAGCGGTATTATCTAATAGGTGCTTATAAAGTGCGGATTATTCCGAATAAAAATTAAAATATTTTTTTCAACTCTTCATTTGTTTGAGTGCAACAAAATTGTAAAGAACAGATAGACATTGACCACGAACATTTAATCGGCTACTTTCTCTGAGTCATCAAAATGTGTTAAAAAAGCGTACATGTTTATTGTATATAATGATAAAACATTTAAAAGAATTAAGGCAAAGTTACGTTTATAGAACCTTTTGGTGCAGCGATTCAATGATCTAATATTTCAAATACTTATGTTGGCTAGCGATGTACATGTACTGGTTTAGATTATTTAAAGCTACTGTATCGATTACAATTAAACAATAATTGATTAGATTTTTTTTTCAAATTCAAATTAGTTGTCCAAAAGTTTTGGGAGCCTGATTTCTTTCAATATATATATTTTTTTGGAGGGGGAGAGGTATTGACCGATTTCTTCTGAAAAATTTCCTAAATGACAAACGGTATATGCATGTAAATTGTGCGTACAAGATCTATTGTAAATAGCTTTTAGAATATAACCTGCTCAATTTGTTTTATAATATACGTAGATGCATTTCGGCAGATAAGATACTAGTAATTTTAGAGGACGCTTAAAAAACATGAAAAAAGTTTTTAATTAAAAAAGGTTAGTGTGCTATTCCTTCAAAAACTACGGGACATTGAGCTACATATATAAGCGCTAAATTATTCATGTGTCTACAAATACCCCATGTTAACAAATGAGCTAACTCATTGTATTAACGTGTGTTTAATCACATTAATTACATGTCGACAAATAACCCATATAACAAATAAGCCAACTCATTGTAGTAACATAATAATAAACAATGTTGTCTTGACAAAAATAGTGGGTGCTACAAAAACATTAAGAAAATGCTACGAGAGAAAATCACAAGCTTTAGTGCTTGTATTGAGATTTCAGTAAAAGAAATGTCGAGTGGAGAAGGTAAATAAATCAAGGTTCACGATTCGATACCTTTGTACAATATCATTTCAATATCACTCCTATTAAAATGGAACCAACTTTTTTTTCAATTTCACTACGCTTTTATTTGTCATACATGCTGTAAACTGTTGTAGTTAACTTTATGAAAATATTGGTGCTCACGATTTCCATGATTTTATATTCTTGCAATTTCACACAAAACAACAACAATGCGGAATAAGTGCTCGCGTAAAATATGAAAAAATATGTAATATCAGCAACGTTACATATTGATTTACACATAAAAAGGACACAAAATTAACTACGATGAAGAGTTTTAATTGTGGCAATAAACGTGAGATAAAATAAACATACGTTCGATCCTGGACAAATTTAATTGAAATCAAACAAGAGCATATCTCATTTCATACTTTGACTAGATAAATATTATTTTCTTTTTTAACTTTAATTTTAATTCTAACTCAAACACATTTACGATTTTATTGAAATGTCCATTTATCTGTATCGCACATTATCATGCTTACTTTCAATATGTAGTCCCCATTTAGTTTTGCAGATGCCTATGCTAATTGTCAAACTCTCGAAATCCATGCCAAGCTTGCGAAGATGATTTTTTATCATTATATGGATATAAACTAAATTAGAATTTGATGAACTCGGTGTATCTTTTATTGATGCACGTAGGAGCAAAATGACCGACGCGAATTGTCTCTAAGACCGAAACGTCCCGCAATCTTACTAAGCTTGCTGCGTATTTTCAGTAACCAATTACAGCAAATACACTACCGCTTTGCTTAAAATGCGACTTTTCATTTAAACGACTTGATCGAATTCACGTGTGAATAGAGACACTTTTAGGTATAGAAATGTAGTAAGGAACAAGAGTAAATATAAAAGAAAGTAATTTAAATTATTACGGATTACAAAAATATTAAAGCAACATAGAATTTAGCAAGCCATGAAGAAATAAAAACGAACGAATCAAAGTAAAAAAAAATTATAACCATTGATATGAAAACGCTAAGTGTCAATCATGTGTAAATATACAGAAAAATAAAAAAGCAAAGTAAAGAAAGGCAGATCTACTTTTGGCAAAGGTTTTTTTTTCATATAGCATGTGCTTAAGAGTCCAGTGTGCATATACATTGTATTAACACCATGCAAATGAAAAATGCCTTGTTCATTGTACTTAGTTATTGATAATGAATAACTTTAGAAAAAATTATTTGAATTGTACATGTAGTTTATATAAGTAGTTCGTTACACGACTAAGATATGATTTATTCAGAAAACATGAATGTGCGTGAAAAAAATGTCCCTGTTTTAGTGACAATTACATTTTCAATGTGCACGAGTTGTGTAAAAAATATGCATTGATATAAATGCACAATCATTACTTAAAGTTATTAATAAGGAATCAAAAAAGAATTTAGTAATGATATCTTGAAAAGCAAATATATGATTAACAAATAAAACTATGGAGCTATATACCTAACATGAGAATGACGTTGATGAAATCATAACGTAACGTCGCAAGGTGAACAACGTCATAGGTAAAAATACCGTAACTTTAAAAGCCAAATAAAGATATTTATAGTTATTGGATCTTCATGAAACTTCATAACTTTAATCTTCTGACAAATATAGATATAAATCCATAAAAATCTGAAATTGTGAAAAAAATGTCATAAGGACCCTTTTCTCATGGGCGCAATCATTTGTTATGCTCTAAAGGCGTTTAAGCTTGCCTGGTCCCGAAAATTGAGACTTAAAAAAGTCTTAATTTTTAATGGTTTTCTTAGTTTATCTCTTTTCTGAAAAATATTTTTTAACACATGTAATGCAAAAAAAGTTTATATTTACAAGACCTTTCGTTTGATATCAAGAAAGGCTGACCCCTGAAATTAAGGAACCAAAGGGCTCTAAAGTATTTCATCTGTAGCCCTTTAATGAGGGATATTTTGTGAACAGTTATAGAAGCAAATATGATTATCTTACAGGTATATATCCAAGCAATGTAATGATTTTATTATGTGTTTCGTAACTAGGGGTTTTTAGGGGCAAAAAGTCCAGAATTTTGATCACCCATATCTCAGAAAGGAAAAAAATATTTCGAAATGAAGTATAGAAGTAAAGATGCTCAAAATGATGTACTAAATAATATGCAATTTTCAAAATTTCGTTAAATGGCCCCTATAAGGAGTTAAGGGATCGGCCCCTAAAACGTTCTTTCCCATATATCTCAAGAAAGGTAACGAATTCCTAAACACTTGTTGAACTAAATGTATTGAAATTTAAATGACCTTTTATTTGATATTAAGAAAAAGGGGCTGGCCCCTCAAATTGAGGGACCAAAGGGCTCTAAAGTCTTTCATCTATAGCTCTTTACTGAGGGATATTTTGTGAACGGTTATAGAAGCTAATATGTTTATCTTACAGTTATGTATCCAATCAACGTAATGATTTTATCGTGTGTTTCGTAATTAGGGGTTTTAGGGGCCAAAAAATCCAGAATTTTGATTACCCATATCTCAGAAAGAAAAATATTTTGAAATGCAGTATAGAAATAAAGATACTCAAAATAATGTACTAAATAATATGCAGTTTTCAAAATTTCGTTAAATGGCCCCTAGGGATCGGCCCCTAAAACGTTCTTTCCCATATATCTCAAGAAAGGTAACAAGTCTCTTAACACTTGTTAAAAAAAATGTGTTGAAATTTAAATGACCTTTTATTTGATATCAAGAAAAAGGGGCTGGCCCCTCAAATTAGGGGAACCAAAGGGCTCTAAAGTCTTTCATCTGTAGCTCTTTACTGTAGCTTCTACAGAAGCAAATATATTAATCTTACAATTATGTATCCAAGCAATGTAATGATTTTATCATGTGTTATGTATTGAGGGTTTTTTAGGGGTCAAGAGTCGAAAACTATGACCACCTATATATATAAATATATTGTGAAATGCAGTACAGTCAAAACTGCCAAAGCAGCCACCCCTATTAAGCAGTCACCTTTCATATACGGTCATTTTATTTCCTCCCGATGAAAAATCCTATATTATTGCCCTCTAAAGAGTGGTCACCTGTCTAACGCGGTCAGCGGTCATCGAATTTTGATCCGAAACTGTACAGTCAACTTGCATTAGGCGGCCATTTTGGTCAGTCACATGATTTACACCCGGGGATTTTAAACATGGCTTCCGAATGTCGGGTGATAAACGTAAACAATAACTATACGCTTGAGGCGAGAGAAACCAAATAAATCGATGTATTTATAATACATAATTGGCAGATCAGATACGAATGGGAATCAAGTGAATTGTTTAAACATGTAATAACAATGTTTGTTTTATAAACATGAATGAAATAGGTGTCAAAAATGTCCGCGGCGAGGCAAGAGAAAATTGCTTGATTTCATAATAGTTCAGGTTTAAGTTCAGATAGGGTCGGTTAAAAACTTAATAGTTGATTTGTGTTAAAAGTGTTTGTTTTCTATGTATACAGTACTCATGAAATAGCTAGTGTTATAATTGTGAAAATGTTAGCGACAAGGTTTTACCACGTAGTGACTTTTTTCAATAATTTTAAAAAATATAAAAATTGCATGTACAATGCATTGGTATGTTTTTGTACTTATTTATAAATATAATAAATACTATAAAAAACATTTAATCACTTACTTTATCTATCATTTTGATACATTATTGTTTTATTGTTGTAATTATTTTAATAAGATATTTGATGTTGGCAAATTCACAAGTCTCTATTGAAAGGTCACCTCTGTTAAGAGGTCACTGTGGGTGCCTCCCGCAGGTGACTGCTCAATACAAGTTTGACTGTATATAAGAAAAGATGCTAAAAATTATGTACTTAACAACATGCAATCTTCAAAATTTGGTTCAGCGGATAAGGAGATAAGGGACCGGCCCCTAAAACTTTTTTTCTAAGATATCTCAAGAACAGTGAAGAATTTCTAAACACTTGTTGAACAAAGCTCTTACACCTGTAACAAAATAGTATCTGGCCCCTAGGATGTAGACCCTGTTTTTCTATTCTAAATCATGTTTAGCTGTTAAATAGCAAAATCAAGATAGAACATATATCTCAAATTCTAAAATCAGACGGAAGACCTCCTTGTTGCTCGCAACGAGATCATGTCTAGTTGTGTTTATATTTCTTAAGCCTGGATATTTAATGTGAATACTGATATCGAGAAACATAAATGTTCATTAAAATTCAATCTGTTATAGGAGTGTTAATACACGTATGTCTTCTTCCAAAACATGCGATGGCTCTGTTATTTTATTTATATGTAATAAATAGATACATATATGAAACATTGATGTTCAATAAAATTAACACATGCGATCTTTGATTTTCAAGTTTGACTAAAAGAATTACATTTAAAACATTTACAAGTAAACATACATGTTATAACTGCTAAGCAAGAAAATTTATGTGAATTGGTAAGTGTAGTTTTAACTTGTAAAAAAACACTTACAAGTATGCGTACCCATTGGTCTGCTAAATCTCTCTATTGTAACTTCATTTCAACTGTTCATCTATTTTTGTCAGTTTTAATCATGGTAATATGGTGATTCACTGCCATTTCAAAATTACAAAGCATTTTCATATAAGTTGAAATTGAAATATGTGCCTGTGGTTTGATATATTGCATTTTTTTGATTATGAGTCATCATCCATTATGCATTTCTGTTCCAACCTTTTCTGAAAATTTATATATACCAAATAGAAAAAAAGGCTTTGTACAAATGTTGTAAACTTTAATTGAAAACCAGAGGTAAATATCTTTCCATCTTTTATTTGCAATCTAGGGACCTCTGGTTTGAACATATTAGCATATTTGTAAGAAAATTGTTTACAATTAAGTAAAATCAAAACTAAGATCTTATTATGACTTTTACAGCTTTATAATTTTATTTAGATTGCGTCTTTTTCAATTTATTTATAGACTCAAATAATTACACATCAAAACCAAATGGCAATGAAAAAATGAAAAAATTTTTCGTTCGTTTAGCAAGTCTTGTGATTGCATACACCATTTCAACTCAGCGACACATCAAATTTCGTAAAATCACAAAATATAGATATAATTTTATATAAAGCTGAAAAGTTTTATCTTTTAGGAACAAGCAGGAAAGATGCAGAAGGGACTAGAGCTGGAGAAAGGCTTTCTGCCTCTGCACACACCAGACCACATGGTAAATTTTGATGTTATCTCTTTAAGATAGTGATGAGACATAACATTGTTACTTCATTTCAACTTTCATCCATTCATCTTGTCAGTCTTTAATCACAGTACTTTAGAGATGTTCTGCTATTTCTGATTTTCTGCCATTTCTGAAGTCTAAAATTACAGAACATTGTGATATTAAAATGTATTTGGAATATGTGTCTGTGGTCTTTAGTAAGATTTTCTGATCACTTTTCATCTGGTGTCTGTCTGTAAACTCTTTAGCTCACTTGAGCTATTCTGATCATTTTTTGTTCGGAATCTGTCTGTCTTTACACTTTTTACATTTTTGACTTCTTCTATAGAACCACTTGGCTAATTTCAGCTAAACTTGGCACAAAACATTCTAAGGTGAAAGGAATTCAAAGAGCTAGAGCCATCAAAATGTGCCTTAAAATTTCACCAAAATCAAGTTTGTATTTTCAAAGTTTGAAAAAATACAAATTGCAGTATTTTATAATGTAACGCACAATACTCTGCTTTTATACATGTGAATTTTTTTCACCTCGGCCTGCCTTTTGGGTATAGTCAACTAATGCATTTCCCATAGGCGGTAATGTTAACGTTAGGGTTCATAGCTCCGGCCCTAATTTTCGTTCAGCAACGAGAGACCTCTTGAATGAAAGCTCATCAAATTTTCTCTTTCCTGTTAAAATTTCGTGGTTTGAAGTCAGATTCGTTTTCCGGCAAAATGCATTGTATTGAAACACTCTGAAAATGAAAGTAAAAGTAGGGAATTTCTCAGTTTTGGAAAGGGTGTACATCAAACAATTTCAATTCTTTTCTTCAAATGATAATTCAATTTTGACACTTGTTTTTAAAATTGCAAATCCTCTTTTCTGACATGTGTCAAGCATTCTGATTTAAAATGTCCCAATAAATGTATATCCACTCTGCAAGTATAGGGACTATTTTGCTTAAAGGCACTTCTTTGTTGTCCTACCGATTCTAAAAATAGTTAGAGGGATATACCCTTTTAGCACATGCGCAACATCAAACATACCATGGTTGTTAAAAATAGCAGAATATTGTAGATTTTAATGCAGTATTTCCCAAAATTGAATGTGGCTACATTTGAGTATACCCATGCCAAAAAAAATTATACTTCTTTGAAACTTTTGAAACTGATAGACATTGCGGTTATGCATCGCTCTGCAAGACTTTTTAGAGGTACTCGCATGTGGCCAATATGCATTTTACAAATTTTGAAAATTTTAGTAATTCAAAATAAACCAAAACACCATTAAAGGGTAATTTTTTACTTATATTTTATTGAAATAGCAGACATTAATTGATAGTGATAAAGAATTATTTGTGATTAATCACAAAATCATCATTTTATTGAATATTTTGGTAGAAAAGCACATTAAACTTTAACAAGTTTTACCTAGTAACTTTATACTGTGCATTCATGCTTACAACGTGTATCATTGATGATGTCATAATTTGATGTTTGCGACGTCAGATTGATCAGTACATTGAACTTGAATGAGTTCTTTCAGTATTTTGCTGATAAGACTTACCACCAAAGTCCAGGGTTTTTAAAGCATTATTTTTATATGAACATGGTTTTATAAAATTGCAGTGGAATTTGAAAAACATGAACATTGTTAGAAGAATTGGAAAAGTGAACATAGAACGCGGATGGCGACAAATAAACAAATTATTCCTATACCTTTGAGAAGAATATTTTGCAGTTTCTGTTCATTTTCTTCAGGATGAGATTCTAATATTAATTCTATGTGGCCATATGAATAAAAGTCCAACAATTTTACTTTTACTTTTTATACCCCCGCTCCGAAGGAGAGGGGGTATACTGTTTTACCCTTGTGTGTCTGTCTGTCTGTCTGTCCGTCCGTCCGTCCGTCTGTCCGTCCGTAACAAAAATTTCTGTCGCATTGATCTCAGCAACTATTTATCGCAGATGCTTGAAATTTTAACACAGTGTTTGTTAAGCCATGCCATATCGTGGGATATATTTTTGTACCAATCAGACGTCAACTTCCTGTTAAATGACGACTTTGCTTATTTTTTAACCAAAATTTTCAAACAAATTTTCGTCAAAGAATTCTCAGCAACTGTTTATCGCAGATGCTTGAAATTTTTACACAGTATTTGTATAGGCATGCCATATCGTGGGATATATTTTTGTACCAATCAGACGTCAACTTCCTGTTAAATGACGACTTTGCTTATTTTTTAACCAAAATTTTCAAACAAATTTTCGTCAAAGATTTCTCAGCAAATATTTATTGCAGATGCTTGAAATTTATACACAATATTTGTATAGGCGTGCCATATCGTGGGATATATTTTTGTACCAATCGGCGTCAACTTCCTGTTAAATGACGACTTTGTTTATTTTTAGCCAAAATTTACATACAAATTTCCGTCAAAGAATTCTCAGCAACTATTTATCGCAGATGCTTGAAATTTTAAAACACTATTTGTATAGGCATGCCATATTGTGGGATATATTTTTGAATCAATCGGACGTCAAACTTCCTGTGAAATGATGACTTTGTTTATTTTTAGCCAAAATTTTCAAATGAATTTCCGTCAAAGATTTCTCAGCAGCTATTTATCGCAGATGCTTGAAATTTTTACACAGTGTTTGTTAAGGCATGCCGTATCGTGGGATATATTTTTGTACCAATCGGACGTCAACTTCCTGTTAAATGAGTACTTTGTTTATTTTAGCCAAAATTTTCAAACAAATTTTCCTCAAAGATTTCTCAGCAACTGTTTATCGCAGATGCTTGAAATTTTAACACACTATTTGTTAAGGCATGCTATATTGTGGGATATATTTCTGTACCAATCGGATGCCAGCTTTCTGTTAAATGTCGACTTTGCTTATTTTGCATATTCACATCAGAGCGGGGGTATCACTAGTGAGCATTGGCTCACAGATATCTTGTTTAAGCAAGATCTACGGTACTTAATTGTCAAGATATTTTGAATATGTTACTGTAATACTGATTTGATCAGAGTTATGGCTATTGTTGCTCAAGTGAGTGATGTGGCCTCTTGTTTTTTAAATTTGTGCATTTGTTGTTCTAATTACCAGACCTGATACTTAACATTGTAAGATTCTTCTTTAAAGTATTTAAATCATGTATCACTCTGGTAACAACAATTGTATATTTGATTTCTTCAGGTCCTGAATTTTTACATATTCAGATGAACGAGGGGCAAGAGACTGCAGGAAGTGAGAAATTTGAGATATCAGTGTACAAACACTCAGGCAAAAGTCTTACATACATCATACAAATTACTTGCAATCGTGACAATTTTTACAAACTGAAGTTCATTTTCAACAACAGAGACATGATTAGAAACCTTGCAGATATGTTAATTGAAATGAATTACACATTGAAATGTGGAATGCAAGAAATTTATCTTGAAAGCAAAAGTGTATCGAAAAACCCAGATAAAATCCGGGATGAAATACAAGGTGTGATTAGCACTTTGTTAGATATCAACAATATTCATGTACTTTGTACACCAATCAGCTTTGTAGATGAAATCTGGTTTGAGAAATACCAGAAAGATAATCCTGATTGTAGAGGAGGCAACATAAGCATTTATCTGGAAGATTTGTGTCTTTGGATTGTAGGTCAAAATGAGGAAGAGTTAAAAAATGTGAAGAAAAGTATAACCTCCAAAAATGTGGTGCCAGAAGGTCAGATTCCAGAATTGACGAAAACCTGGTACAATTCAAAAGGTTGGTTCTAACTGCTTCTACTACTCTTGTGGAGTGCTACTGGATAAAGAATATAAAGTGCATGATGTTGAAATAAATATTTTAAGTAATAGGTGAAAAGCAAAGTCCTCTAAAATGTTTCTAAATAATCTCCTCTTAAAAACCATAGGTAAAAATTTAAAGAAATTTGTCACAAAGCATCAGTGGGTTAAATGCAGTTAAATGAAAAGAATTAAGAATTAAAAAAGGACTTTTCCAAAATCTTTCCAAGCTGCGTGCAACAAAAATGTCATGGATAAAACAAAGTATTATGAAATGTAGACTATTAAATGTTCCAGTTTTGATCCTAGGGCCTGTAGTTAAGTTATGAAATATTAACATTGCAATAAAAAGGGATAGCAATCTCAAACCAGTTAACTGATTACTCAGTCGGAATGAAGGTAACTGGTTACAAAATCAGTATTTGGTTGGTCATATACATGATGTAATGATATATATTTTCACGCATTTTCAATTTGTTCCTACAGACTATTATCTAATCGAGTAAAATTTGAGACTGTTAAGATTCTTGGTTGAGCTCTAACATGAAAATTGTTTTAATTAGTAGGTGTTTATTACAATGAATTCTAAAACAAAATGTCACTGCCTTGTCTGTTCAGGGTTTATTAATCATTAATGAATAGCACTGATTAAACTTTCAATACCGTTTCAATTATAAACTCACCAGAGCTGAAAGCTCAAGTGAGCTTTTCTGATCACTTTTTGTCCAGCGTCCGTTTATCCATCCGTCCGTCTGTGTGTAAACTGTTTGAATATTCGACTTCATCTCAAGAACCAATGGGCCAGTTTCAACCAAAGTTGGCACAAAGCATTATTGGATGAAAGGGATTAAAGTTTGTGAAAATGAAGCGCCGAGCTCGCTTGCTTAGGGGTAGATAATTAAGATTTATTAAAAATTTGCTGATATATTTTTTAAATACAGTTTATCTGGTAATTTTCGCGATGATATACTTTTCGCTATTTTCGCGATCACTTTGAAATCGCAAATAATTGAATACATAGAAATATATCCTGTATCAGTTTCTAAAAGAAACTTTTTTAATTGCAACAAATGACTGACGCAAATAAAAAATGTTACTGATTTTCCCCATTTTCGCAAATTTGGGACACGCGAAAAAAACGGAATATACGGTATTCTTCTTAAAAACCATTTGGCCAGAAAAGCTGAAACTTGGGTGGAAGTATTCTAAGAAAGTGTAGATTCAAGTTCTTCAAATAACCGGGGGTGAGGTGGGGCAACAATGGGGGTCCAAAGTTTTACATAGGAATTTTTAGAATAAAGAACCTGGGGGAATAAGCTGAGGCATATGCCCTCAAGTGGCCATCCCCCCCATCGCTATCCGGGATTTCCATAACCTTGAGTTATTGATGTAAATTGTCAATGTAGAAAGACGATTGTGCAATTAAAAATAAAAAAAAAACAAGAAAAAGAAAATAACTTCTTAAATGACCAAATCGTGAAAGTGTACTTTACTGTAATGCATACCTTGAATCAAAACACCAGTTTCTTTTTTCACAGATTCGCAATTTATTTACTTGCTCCAAAAAAGGTGGGGGAGGGGGTTGGGGGGCAACTTCATGTTAGTTCCCTTTTTTATATGTAAGTTATGAAAAATATCGGCTGAAAGAAGACGTTGGGAGGGTACCGCCCCCTCCCCCCACCCACTGATGCCACGCGTCTGCCATCTACCAATTAATAATGCAGTTGCTGGCAGTAAAGTACGTGGTTTTAGGATGGCCCTGCTGATACTAGCTACAATAATGTAGTCCTCTCTGATTTTTTATATCTGATGTTTACTGGAGAGGGCTAATTCCACAGGATCTCCGTAATGGTGCAAAATTCTCAAATTTATATTTGACTTCCTTTAGATAAAATGATATTTTAATTCAGGTTGAACAAACTAACCGTATATAAATCAAAACCAGATAAAACGCATAAGCATGTTTACCAGTCGTCTTTTTTAGCAGCCATGATAGTTCTCGCGTGATTGTATGGGATTTACGCTTGGAGTTTTGATGGGCTTGATAACGTGAATGACTGTGTCAATAATCGATCTTGCCTCTTTCTATCACTAAAACATCGTTTCAGGAAATGGTATATAATGGAAAATTCACATTTACTGCGTTAATTATGTTGGGGGAATTCCTATATTCAGTTTAAGATCCGCTCCTAAATTCACATTGGCTGTCCCAAAGTAAAACCGGTTAAGATCAGTAAACATGGCGGACAAATTCAACTTGTGTTGTTGACATACATGAAAAATAACCGATTTATAGACTATACTTGATATGTTTGGATTAAATTATGCCATACACAACTACAATGTTGTTCAGATAAGAAATGCAAATGTTATCGTCATTTATGTACCATTTGAGACGAAATCATTGCGGGAGTGAATCACTCCCACACTTGCACCATTACGGAGATCCTATGGAGTTGTAGCCCTCTCCCCCCCAAATCAGGACCCCGGGGGGTAGGGTGGGGCCACAATGGGGGGGGGGTGTCGAAGTTTTACATAGGAATATTTAGAGTAAATCTTTAAAAATCTTCTTCTCAGAAACTAATCAGCCAGGAAAGCTGAAACTTGTGTGGAAGTATCCTCAGGTAGTGTAGATTCTAAGTTGTGATCCCTGGGGGTAGGGTGGGGCCACATTGGGGGGGGGGGGGTGGCGGTGTTAAAGTTTTACATTGGAATATATAGAGTAAATCTTTAAAAATCTTCTCAGAAACTAATCAGCCAGATGATTCTTTATAATTGTTAATACTTTGGCTCCAGGACAATTCTTCAGCCTCACAATAAGGTTCAGAGTTTGATGTAGCTTTATATCCCATATATAGACAATTGTTTTGCCTCGGATTAGAATGTTTCGACGTCATTGGATGAATCGCGTCACGTGATTGCCCTGTAAATTTCTTTAAACGGCGGGCGTCAAAATTTATACGGCAACATGGCGGACGTAACGTTATTTGAGCTGATTTTTTACACAAACGATCAACCATACCTTTAATTTTTAAGCCTCAAAATATTTAGAGTGACCCCCCTTTGCCCGTGACGTAATAAAACGATCCTCTATACAATGTCATCCCGGTTTGCACAGACGACTGACGAGAAAGGTACTAAATTCGAAAATAAGCCTATGAATTTAATTGTTATGTATTATCTTTTGTTGTTTACATATCAATCTTTAGGTCCTCGACAAAACAAAACACTTATTAGGTTTGTTACTGACTGTTTACAGAAATTTGTGGTGTCGGTAAAGTCCATAGAAGGCGAGGCGGATAATAAGTAATATTATTAAGGATCTTTTTGAGAACTGCAATACTCATCATGTGATATGACTATATAATCATCCTGTTAGAAAATGGACTAATGATTATAAACATACGAATATCCAGGGGGAAAATGGATTTTATTTATACAGAATCTACATGTACTATTGTACATTGTCCAGATTGTTTGTATTATGACTCCATTAAGCTGATTTTATCATACCTATTGTTCCTCAGGTGAGCGATGTGGCCCATGGGCCTTTTGTTTATTGTTTGTCAAGATTTTTGATAAATTTAGCCCACCTCCAACTTTCAATTTGCTTTGTGATGTTAATAAAAGTGCAAATTACGTTAACTATTAAGGAGTTCATCCTGACGACGCGATGAAAACAGAGCACTGTGGTTGTCTTTATATACAAGAACCTACCGAATAATATTTTATAAGACTTTTATTCCACCGCCAGTAAGCATCCTTATTCACTATTTTCAATTTCGAATCATAAGGCTAGCCTATTGTTTGTTTTATTAAACATCAACAACTGTTCCTCGTTCGAGTCAATTCAAGCTAACGAGCATTCGCAACTTTGTGTATGTCAACAAACTTGATTATTCAATTCTTCTGATCGGAATTTCTATTTAATCAAGTAAATAAGCTCTATGAAAAATTATTTAGAGCTAAAAAATTATTTTAAGGTTTATTTAAGTGAAACTTTACATTAAAACAGTTAGATTTATCTCAGGAATGACGTACTAGATTGTATTGCGCAAGGTCACAATAGCCACATAACACAACGTTGCATCATCGTTTTTATCTTTGAAAAGAAACCCAATTCGGGTCACATAAGGGACTGTCTCAAAAGCTTCATAATATAAATCAAATTGTATGAGATAAATAGAACATCTATAATTGTGTGATTTTATATTTAACACTGTGCCAGATAAATATGCCAGTGCCAAGGTGGCATTTTTGCACCCGCTTAAGATGCAGTTTCGTTAAAATATATATATACCAAAGGATAGACCATTGTCTAGAGAGTATAAAACCACTTTTGTTTTTAGTGTGTTACACCTGACAGGTGAGATATTTACCTTTAAAAATCTATATCCCATAGGAAAATGATAATTCCCATAGGAGAAACGATTCTCCTACAGGAAATATTGACAATCCTATAGGATTTTCAAAATATCCTATAGGAATTATATTTCCTATAGGAGAAAGCTATTTCCTGTAGGAATTTGACTCAGACAGGTAGTTTTCCTATAGGAAATTAAACCTTCCTATCGGATTTTATCAAATCCTATCGGAATTGAAATTCATAAAGGAAGTTCTTGTATTCCAATAGGAATTTTCAAATTTTCTATAGGAGTATTGATTTTCCTATGGGGTAAATTATTTTCCTATAGGAATTTAGTTTTGAAAGGTAAATATCTCACCTGACAGGTGAGATACAATGATAACAAATCAAATCAACTCGTTGGATAAAGCAAATATAAAATCACACAATATAGATATCCTCTATATATATAATTAAATCAAATGTTTCAATATGTATAATATATTATGGTTTTATATAATATATTACATTATCACATGATATTGTATCATTTGATGTGATACAACGTTCTATCAAATTATATTGTATCATGTGTACAGTATAAATATTATGAATCAAATATGATACAGTTTCATACAATATAATATCATACTATATGATACAATATAATATCATATGTTACAATATTATGTGATATGATATTGTTTCTTATGAGACTGAATTGTATTATATATTATATATTATGATATTGTATTATGTGATTAAATACAATTATTTATAACAATACCATGTCAAATCATGTGTTACAATATCATATCTCATCATTGTTTGTTACAGTATTTTACATATAATATGATATATATTGTAAGTATGATAGGATGCAATATTGTATTTTTTATTATTCTATTGATAAACATTCTATCTTATAATACCGTATGAAATGAACATATGATTATCGTATAATTTTTTAACAGATGATATACGATATTGTGTCAAAACAGTATCCATGAATATCCAAGATCATAAAGTATGATTTCCATATATAATGATAAAGGTGGTCTCACACAGGTGATGCCTAATAAAGGTGATGCCTCGTTTTGGCGAGCTTAGTAATCTGTGATTACCTATGTTTTGATATAAGGGCCTTTTCGTCATGTAATAAGATTAAACTGTCAAATGAACCTTGAAAAAGAAAGATCTGTAATGAATGAAATATATGTATAAATATTGCTGATTCTAAAGAAAGATAATATCTTATATTATATATAAAGATAATATATTATATTTGCTCTTTTTTCTTTGCAATATAGGTTTTAGCTCTCATGAGGTATAAATGTAAATCTTGTTTCAAGTACATGTATAATTAACATTATCAACATTATTTTACAAAGAAATATAAGTTAAAATATCAAATGTCATCAGAGTATTTTTTTTTATTACAGACGCTTTAAATGCTGACAAGGTGGTAACTTCACAACCAGAACCAATAAAAAACTTTACAGGTAAACAATTTTATACTCTTGTTGAATTTATAAAATTCTAAAAAATTTTGCAATCAGAAATATTGAGTAAATGTGGTGAAAGATGATATGGTGCTTTTATGTCCACTATCAATTCATTTGGCTGTGGTGTATTATAAAACGGCATTTGTTCTAATTAAAATATCTATTTTTTTTTTTTACAAAGGGGAAGGTTTTCGGATATATAATGAAAATATTCTTAAGAAACATTTGGCCAACAATTTTTAAATGCAAGTTAATGTATCTTCAGATGGTGTAGATTATGGTTTGCAAATTGCAAATTTAGAAAAGCATTTGAAATTACGAATTTCATTTCTCCTTGGACAGGAGTTCTGACTCTAGCTTGGGGGTAGCCAAAATGGTCCATTTAGGTAACTGAAGTACACTCAGGTGACTAGCTGCAATAATGTAGCCCTCTCCCGATTTTTTTTTTTGGGAGAGGGCTACAACTCCATAGGATCTCCGTAATGGTGCAAGTGCGGCAGTGATTCACTCCCGCAACGATTTCGTCTCAAATCGTATATAAATGACAATAGCATTTGCATTTCTTACCTGAACTCAAATGTTGTAGATGTCTATGGCATAAAATAATCCAAAAATATCAAGTATAGTCCATATATCGGTTATTTTTCGTGTATGGCAACATCGCAAGTTGAATTTGTCCGCCATGTTTACTGACCTTGACCGGTTTTATTTTGGGACAGCCAATGAGAATTCAGGAGCGGATCTTGAACTGAATAAAGGAATTCCCCTATTTTAAACATTATTTACGCGGTAAATACGAATTCTCCATTATATACCATTTCCTTAAATGATGTTTTAGTGATAGAACAAGGTAAGATCGATTATTTACACTGACATTCACGTTATCAAGCCCATGAAATCTCCAAACGTAAATCCCATAAAATCACGCGAGAACTGTCATGGCTGCTGAAAAAGAAGACTGGTAAACATGCTGATGTGTTTTATCTGGTTTTGATTTATATACGGTTAGTTTGTTCAACTTAAATTAAAAAATCATTTTATCTATAGGAAGTCAAATATAAAATCGATCTTTTCAGACCGAAGTCAGTCGCATTAAAAAAAATTTTTTGCACCATTACGGAGATCCTATGGAATTGTAGCCCTCTCCAGTTAACATCAGATATAAAAAATCAGAGAGGGCTACATTATTGCAGCTATCAGGTGACCTATTGCTTTCTGTTTTCGTCCGGCTTCGTGCGTCGTCCGTCGTGCATTAGCAATTTTTAGCTCACCTGAGCTGAAAGCTCAAGTGATAAATAATAATAATGAAAATAATAATAAAGGAAATCTGCCAATCTCATTAAAATTTCAGGATACTTGATGGACCAGTATATTTGTATACGCTGTAAATATTGCTGCAAAATAATGCGTATTTGGAATTGACGATTGCTGATCTGCCCCGGATTTTATTTTGCCACGGCCCGGGTTTGCATACCCATTTTACCAAGACTAGTATTCTATACTTCTAAAACGAGGTTCTTTGTTTAAAGCAGCCATGACATTATACGAAAAAGGGTCCATCTGACTATGATGAATTTGCTTGTTGTGCAACAGTTCGCGTATGAAGGGAAATTTACAACATGCAAAATATATTGGTGCTGCCGATTTTGTGAAGTAAATTGAGGCTAAATATTTCAATGCGTTGACAGTTTTCACACATGACGTTGGTGTTAGCTTGTTCTGATTTTCGTTTCGTTTTCATTATTTATGCTTTGTAACCTGGGAACTACCGTCTGTATTTCGTGATTTTTACGTATAAAATTAAACAGACACTTCGGTAAATCAAACAGTTAACTGTTTACCTGCGCAAATTAAGCAAAATCTGATGTATCAAAAAAGGACTGAAATACAATTCATTCTATCGGTAATTCGGCATTATCTTTTGCGTAATGGTAGATTAATGCAATAGGTTTTGTTGAGATGCTTGGCATATTCTCGATTTTTTTTTCAGTTTAAATAGAGTTTGATATATGTAGGTACATGTGTGTGTGTATATATATATATATATATATATATATATATATATATATATATATATATATATGATTCATTTCGAAAAAATAAATTGTGTTCTTTATTTGTTATAGTGCATGTTTCTTGTGTTTAATTGTTTACAATTTCTATTTACTAACCATTTTTGAGTGTTAAGCTTCGAATTATAAGCAAGATACAGAGATTTGCTCACAATTCTATGTTTGTACACAAATCTTAAAATCTAAAGATTAAAAAAGTAAAAAATTTGTCAATATTTATTAAGAAAATTTTCAAAGTCTGTTCTTCCAGAAACCAACTTTAACAACTAATTGTATTGTAAACCTAACCTTTTTTCGTCATTATTACTCCTACTGTACATGTGATCCTTGACTGTCTTTGTGTACATTTGTATAAACTGATTTTGAACCTCAAATACCAGTGAACTGGTCTTGAGTGAATAAAATAATTGAAAATCTCAGGCCATTCTTTTTTTCCATTTTAAATGCTGAATAGGAAATACCAAGTTAAAAATCTTAAGCTGAATATGATAAACTCATGTGAACAAAATATGACTCAAACCTAGGCAACTGTGAGCTCTGTATCTTGCTTATAATTCTACGATTGACGCTGAAATTTTGGTTGAACATTAGAAATTCTATATGAATTAGAGTACGTTAAATACTTGTACAAACAAAATAAAAGAATGATATTCTGTATATACTTACCCGCTGGGGCCCTCTCTTTATACAATAAATAATGTGAAATTTACATCAATTTTGATAGTTTTTCAGACACGAGTAAATAAAAACGACATCTTTAAAAAAGTTTCCGTAGTTCTGACACATTTCTGTTGCGGGGATAAAGTAATTATCGCTATTCCTAAGAAAATATCCTGGAAAATTATCCTGGTTTGTACGCGAAGTAAATAAAAGTCATTTATTTATAATGGAGAAGACAAATTAAATTTTTGAATGTTTTTAATTTGAGGAATTGAGCACATTGAGGTACAATTTTCTTTTTCACATCTAGGATTTTTAAAATAAAAAACAATAACTATTATATCACATGTACATCTATTTCCTTTTCCCCATCACTGTTAACGGAAGGATGCCAATGGCCTCATGCATTAACAGTTAACTTGAAATAAAATGGAATTAAAGTAGTCTGTGTATCGCATTACGTCATAATACGGATTTTACAATATTGGTTCGACTTTTACAAAGCGTTTTTGATACCCGGTATTGACTTTGCTCTACATCGCTGTTGTAAACAATGGCAATAATAAGCAATTAGAACGGTAATGTATGTATTCTATGAGAGATAGAAATGATTAATGTTGAGAAACTCGATTCTGTTAAAGTAAAATGAAAAACGAAGTTTCTGATCAACCAGGATCTCAGGTATGCTTAATATTTCTTCATATCTTCTTTGTTTTGACCCCCCTCCCCCCCCCGGAATTTTTCTTTTACTAAAACCGGTTTAAATTTAGAGACAGAAGCTATTTCGAATTTAATCAATCGTCAATTAATTAATGTTTAAATGATATCTAACATTGGTGACAGATCTAGGCAGAAAACTGTAACAAAATGTGATTTTTACGGATTTTTTCGTCAGGGTCTACTTGCTTTAGAGCTTATAGCGTGAAAAGTAATCCGTCAACATATAATTTATTTTACCAAATCTTTTTTCTAAGATGTCAATCTATAGAATTAACACCATGAATTTAAGTTAGAGTCCATAAAATAGTAAAAAAATTACCAAACGCGATATTAGCATTGCATTTTTTGTCCCCCGCCGCAACGCGGTGCGGGGACATAGAAATGCCGGGCGTCCGTCCGTGTGTCCGTGGGTCCGTGTGTCCGTGGGTCTGTGTGTCCGTGGGTCCGTGTGTCCGTGGGTCTGTGTGTCCGTGGGTCCGTGCGTCCGTCCGTCACACTTTTTTGTAAGCGCTTTCATGCCTACAAATTTTGACGGATTTTCATTAAATTTATACCAAATGTTTATACCACTATTATCTTGGTCAAGTTCGAAAATCAGCCTTGGTCGATACTTTTTGTTGGAGTTATCGAACTTTGACCACAATAATGACTGCGTTTTATGAAAAAATTGACCTTGTAAGCGCTCTCATGCCTACAAACTTTGACGGATTTTCATTAAATTTATACCAAATGTTTATACCACTAATACCTTGGTCGAGTTCGAAAATCAGCATTGGTCGATACTTTTTGTTGGAGTTATGGGACTATGACCACAATAATGACTCCGTTTTATCCAAAAATTGACGTTGTAAGCGCTCTCATGCCTACGAACTTTGACGGATTTTCATTAAATTTATACCAAATGTTTATACCACTAATACCTTGGTCAAGTTCGAAAATCAGCATTGGTCGATACTTTTTGTTGGAGTTATCGAACTTTGACCACAATAATGACTCCGTTTTATGAAAAAATTGACCTTGTAAGCGCTCTCATGCCTACAAACTTTGACGGATTTTCATCAAATTTATACCAAATGTTTATACCACTAATACCTTGGTCAAGTTCGAAAATCAGCGTTGGTCAATACTTTTTGTTGGAGTTATGGGACTTTGACCACAATAATGACCCCAGTTTATCCAAAAATTGACCTTGTAAGCGCTCTCATGCCTACAAATTTTGACGGATTTTCATTAAATTTATACCAAATGTTTATACCACTAATACGTTGGTCAAGTTCGAAAATCAGCCTTGGTCGATAGACTCGATACTAGTATACTGCTTGACCGGCGGGGGACCCAGGAATTCTATTCTTGTTGTATTTTATTTTGATACATCAGGTCCATAAAGCGTACTTACTTACAAAAATTTGCGCAAAATTATTGATGAGATATGGCTTAAATAAATATTTATACTCTATTTTGTATGTTCAGTTCTAATTTTCCGAAAATTAGTAATTATTTTTTAGGAAAAACGGACGTCTGGCAAATTTCATAATTGTCAATAATTTTCGCAAGGGGGTACAAACAAACTAGCATGTAAACATACATATTTTCTTTTGTATATGTATTGCTAGAATGTATATTTATCATTTAAAGCTAAGCTTTTAATGATTGAGCCCATAAAAAGCCGAGTATAGGACTACCTTAAGGCTGTTAACAGTTTAGCGGAGGGTATCAATTGTGAGCTTGCTCACAGTACCTCTAGTAGGGTTTTTATACTCAAGTACCACTTCACCTGAAATGCCAATATTCACACAAAAGCTTGTATATATAGGGAAGATTCTAAATTGCAAAAATTGTGACCCCCGGACAAAAAGGGGCCCCAGGAAGTTTAACATATATACGAAAATGTTTAATATTCTTCTTCTCAAGAACAATCACGCAACATCGTGGGATATTACTATGCATACATCGTTAAATAATTTAAATTCTAATTTGTAAAAATCGTGACTCGGAAAAATGCTGGGGCACCAAGAGGGGTTCAAAATTTAACATTTTAAAAAATATATAGGAAACGTTTAAAAATGTTCTTCTCGAGTACTACAATTTTACAGTTTGTGCAATTACTATGCATGCATCCCTGGCTTATGTAGATTCTTAATTGGTAAAATCGTAACCCCCGGACTAATACTGGGGCCCCAAGAGGGGTCAAAGTTAAATATAGAATAAGGTAACATAATAAAAAATATTCTTCTCGAGATCTACAATGCTACCATTTGAGAGATTACTGTGCATACAACCTTGGATAATGTAGATTCGAAAGTTTTAAAATAGTGACCCCTGGACTAATAATGGGGACCCATGATGGGTTAAAAGTTTTATGTAGAAGTATATATGGAAAATGTTTAAAGATCTTTTTCTCGAGAACTACAATGCTTCAATTTGTCGGATAACTACGTAACATCCTCAAATTGTGTAGATTTGAAATTATGAAAGTTTTTTATCGAGAACTATTATGCTAGAGTTTGTAAGATTAC
This sequence comes from Magallana gigas, assembly GCF_963853765.1. Lineage (NCBI taxonomy): Eukaryota > Metazoa > Mollusca > Bivalvia > Ostreida > Ostreidae > Magallana > Magallana gigas. The sequence continues at coordinate 44,152,274 of NC_088860.1, forward strand.
TATGCAATGATCCTCAAAAAGTGTAAATTCTAAATTGTTAAAGCCAACCGTAAACCTCGGACCAATACTGGGTCCCAGAAAGGGTTTCAAAGTTAGAAATAGCATATGCTACGAAATAGAATGTTATTAGGAACTGCTGTTCAGGTGAGCGATGTGGTCCATGGGCCTCTTGTTTATTCTTTTTTCTAATTTTACGTAAACTTATTAATAAAAAACCCCAATAAACACTCAACACAGAAACTGTTTAATTCAATGACATCAAAGGTAGGAATTTTTATTCCAGGTCAGGATGAAAATAGTCATTTAGTATAAATGTAAAATTAAATGTTAAAAAATATGCGCCTTTACTTCTGCTGACAATCAATAGAGACTGACTTATAATTGAAGAAGACAATTTTTTCATCAGAATTAAAAATGTCGTGACGTGTGGGACAATGTTTGTAATCGAGGTTGTTAATTATACCCCCGCAAACGAAGTTTTTAAGGCGTCGAGCTAATGCTCGGCAGCCTTCTAGCGATCGTCTGGATTGGCAATCGTCCAAAAATTCATGCTCTGCACCGCCTTTTTAATGCGCATAAAAAATAAGGTCCTTGAAGTATTAAACGTATTACAAGATTTGTACTCCTTTTATTCAACTAAATTGTGTACAAAAAAACCAACTTTGCCTCCCTGGTTATTGACAACTCATTGCATTAGTATAAATTTGCTTAATCCAGAAATGGCGGATGAATACAATAAGGTGCAATGTAAACATTCATTTAAATATTATATAAGTTTATCGTTGACATTTTGATTGGAGACTGTGCCCGATAGAAATAAAATTTGAAATGTAAATTTCTTTGTTATCGGGCATGGTCTCCAAAATAATTGTAAGCGATAAACTTATCTAGAGATTTTGTTGCAATTAATAAACACGATAATGCAGTTGGTTTGGTCGAGCATTTCAGGTTGCACAACACTATTAATTTTTACTATATATTCTTACCAAAATTACGCAACTTTAGATACGGGTAGCAAGTTTAAAACAAACTTCTGGGAAAATTCCTCTTTACAACTTTTAAAACAATTGTTCCTAACCAATTTAGTAGCAAAAAGCACACAGCCATCCACAAAGGCACGAGAGTTTGTTTACATCAAAGTTACACATGTGCTTGAAAATCATGTCCGAGCCCTTTCACCCCCCTGCCTAAACAACTGGCATCAAACATTCAAGTGACCTCGTATTTTTACAAAGGTGGGAAAATCAGGAATTTTACACGTTGTTTTTCATCTCATTAAAAAGTACAGTCCCTGTCGCTGGCGGAAAACCCATAAAACGAAGGGGAATTCGGGAATTATTTTCACTCAGCCATGTTTTGACGTGAACCTCCGGAAAAATAGTATTGTGATACCTGTTAAGATAGCACGTGTTGTGGATTTGTTTGTAAACAACCATAGCATAGGTAATCTTGTTTCAAACGGGAATTGAAATAAATAAAAGTATGTTTTATTATTATAATTAGGGACACACTGTTAATGTATTTAAATTATGAGCCTGTGAAATGTGCAAATACTTTTTAAAGCAGAAAGAAAATATAGATTATTTTAAATTTGAAATTTCTTCTATTTTTGTAACCGTGATGAGTTATTGTATTATAAACTCATCACTACCTATTTTAGAACGAAATATACTGATTATTGTTTTTGAAACAGCACAAAACGTAATTTATTTACTTTTTTGGGAGTTGATTTTAATCAACTCTCCTATGCAGTTACTCTGGCAAACTGAAAGTGAAACAATGTTTGGACCTAAGCACAAATCATCACCGCTGACAAGACTAAGTTCTTGAAAATAATAGAAAAAAATTCGATGTAATGATTTTAAGGAAACTTATCTATAAACACTTTGAAAATAGTTAAATTTTATGTACTACGAACAACTTAGATATTTTTGTAGTCATATATTCCTACGCCAGAGTTAATACAGTCTCGTTAAACCAGACGCTTTGCTGAGGGGGCTCTCTTGCTTGTCGGATATTAACGGAGACAGCCGAGCGTCTAGTTAAACGAGACTAGAATTCGATATCAATAGTGCTTTGATCCATACAATTTTTATAATAGTCACAGTGTTTCGATAACTGATACATACTAGTAGTTGAAATCTATCTTGAAATATTACACAACATGATTCATATTGGGTTTCTCGAAATTCTTGTCGGAAAAGTCTAAAAATTCATATAATGAAAAAGTGCGTAATTCAAATACTAACTAGACACTAATTGCCATGTAAGATAAATTGATTTTAAAATAAATGATAATCGATAAAATCAACTCCCGTCAGTACTTCAGTACTTTGATTATTCTAATATTATTTGATAAACGACTATATATATTAGTACAGAAATTCAAATTATTGATATCATTCTATATAAAAGAAAATGTCAGCTCGACGCCTTTGTGGTCGTTCCGGCCTTTGATTTTTTTTTGGGGGGGGGGGGATATATAGGAGTCACATTGTCCATCCGTCCGCCTGTGCACAATTTGTATAGAAAAAGGGAAAAATTCGTGTCCGTCATTTTGAGCATCTTTTCTTCAATACTTTTTTATAGATATAGGTGATCAAATTTTTGGACTTTTGACCCCCAAAAACCCATAATAACGTAACACATGAGAAAATCGTTATACTCTTGGTCATCATAACAGTAAGATAAACATATTTGCTTCTATAATTTATTACAAATTAAAGAGCTATAGATAAAAGACTTAAGAGCCCTCCAGGTCTCTTATTTGAAGGGCCAGCCCCCTTTTCTACGTATCAACTTAAAGGTCGTTTATTTTCTAAGACATTTTGTTTATAAGTGTTTCAGAATTTCGTTACCGTTCTTGAGATATTTAAGAAAGGACGTTTTAGGGGCCGGTTCCTTATCATCTTATTAGGGCCGCTGAACCAAATTTTGAAGATTACATAATGTTGGGTACATCATTTTGAGTACCTCCTCTTCATAATGCATTTCAAAATATTTTTCCTTTTTGAGATATAAGTGATCAATGTTTTGGACTTTTGACCCCTAAAAAAAACCTAATTGCGTAACACATTAGCAAATCATTATACTGTTAGGCTAAATAACAGGGCCCGGTTTTTCGAAAGGTGGTTAAATTTAACACAGTGTTAAGGATAACGACATGTTAAATACTAATCAAGTGATTAGCTAACGCAGTTGTTAAATTCTGTTGATCAAAAGCAATTTAACGCATTGGTTAGCTAACACTGTGTTAACTGAGTTAACCACTTGCTAATCACTTGGTTACCCATAATTCATTTCTACTTCCTATATATGAAGAAAAAAAGATTTTGCTTTGGGATTTCAATAAGTTTGAATTTAGTGAAATATTATTAATATAATAATATGTTGAACATCCATATCATTTCCAGGGTTCCATATCCTATACAGCTGCATGTAGTCTGCAATTTTCCAAATCCTTCCCTTTCTTGATGTCTATAATATAACACTGTTAAAGTACAATGTAATAGCTTCAAAATACCATTATAAACCTTTCAATATATAAATTAATATGTATCATAAAACACAGTACAAAGGCTCAAAAAATGTTTCTAACTAATTTACAGGGTTTAACTTACACCAACATTCTATGAAAAGACATCTTGTTTTAGAATAAGAAAGCTTATGCAATTCTGAGAAAAAGTATACCCCATATTGCCAATTCCATTAACTAAAGGTTTAAGAAATATATGGTCATTTAAGTGAACCCACCATTTCCACTTTACTCTATAGCTATTTAACATAAATTCATATGGTTCTTCTTCACCAAAACATCTTTACTTATATTTTTAGAGGTCAATTGTTGTTCAACCTCTTTTAATAAGAAACCTTATTTGGATCGCATATGGGCAAATATTGTTGCGTCTTGATCATTTCAAAAGTAGTTATTATAGCAGATGTTATTTTAATTTATGTAAAATGTACATTTACATATCCTACATGTAATGTAAATTGAGACAATTGAAAGGAGTGGGTGATTTTTCAACTATGTAAATATATATAAAATATCACTTTTGGACAGGTAGGAGCTAAAGGACTTGATTTTATTTTACACTTTGTATTCAATGATAACTGCATTTGTCTCCATGTAAACTTAATTTGAAAGAAAAATATGCCTTAAATAAAAGGGTAATTATATCAGAGGCTTCCTAGTATTAATGCATATTTTTATACAAGAACATTATAGACAAAAACAGACAAAATAAATGTATTAAATATTTTATCTAACATGGGTAATTAAAGACTACAATTTGTCATTAAAAAATACAATATAACATGTACACCTAAAAACTGTAATAAACAAAAATTGAGTAACATTCTGTGTATACTTTAGTTTATTTTTTAGGTATTTCATATTTGGATGAAAATCTCAACTTTTATATTATAAAAGTACAACAAATATAAAGTATTCAACTTTCTGTTTTACACGAGAGAGAGAGAGAGAGAGAGAGAGAGAGAGAGAGAGAGAGAATGCAAACTTTAGGCTTATACATTTGTATTGTTTTTACATACTTTAATAATTATCATTTCCAGTTTATGGTACTTTAAACAATTTCATAATAAAAACATGTTAGACATGTTAATAAGAGAGAGAGAGAGAGAGAGAGAGAGAGAGAGAGAGAGAGAGAGAGAGAGAGAGAGAGAGAGAGAGTGAGAGAGAGAGAGAAAACAAAAAATGTCAATTTTTTTTTCCTAATGTATATTATGATTTAAGCTTATAAGGATGTAGACATTAGATTAAATGTCACAATAATTGTTTTCCCTCTCTTGGTGCATGGTGTTTAAGGCTTAGAGGTTGGTTGTCGTCAAATACTCATCTTTCTCAGTGTCTCCAAGTCCTCTACAATAAAAACAATGCAGGCAGTTAACTCCTGTATCATGCAAATCTGTAAATTAAAAAGGATAAAATGTATACAAAAAGACAACCAAAGGTGAAATAAAGACAAATATAGTCATATTTTGGGACTGAACTGAATTCATATTCACTTCATTATTGACAAATATTTAACAGTTCTGACTACAAATTTTGTTTAAAATGGACATAATCAGAAAACATGTACTGATTTATGTATACATGTATGTACCCTGTTGTATGTATATGAGTCTAATATGAGTTACATGCATATTGATGTAAAGATGATGATTTTGGTATAAGCAGCGCAGTTCACATCCAGGTGACATTAAACTCTTTATAATCAGGTTTTTTGATTGAGAGTATAATTTGAAAAATTGTCACTACAACTGAAAATACCCAACCTTCATGCAGTGAAAAAAGGTAATAAAATCACACCTTATGCGAACAAAAGAACCTCTCAATTTCACTTCTGGTCTTGGTATGCATGTTGGATTAAATTTCTCCTCAGCTGCAGTTTGTGGGCCTCATGAGATATGGCTTTAGTAGAATTAGGTACCAAACATAGTAAGTGTCACCCGGCCAGCAGAATACTTTTTTCCACACCTGCCATGTTCTCCGTCTTTCAAATCTTGAAATTAATAATTCTTATATTCAAAAATACAGAACAAATGATTTTTTTAAATTATAAAGATATCAATAATGTAAAATACATATGAAATATATACACTTAAAATATGTGCATCATGATAGGGATCTGCCAAGTGAAATGAAATAAATAAGGTCAAATTTAAATATCAATTAATTTAATAAATCAATAAAACTATATGGAGATTTAGAAATTAAATGCTTCAAAAGATTTTAATGCAATTATTCTTTAGTATTTTTCCATTTCTTGACTGAACATAACATTTATTTATAGATGTTTTAAAAATAATCATGATCCACCACTTGCATTTTGTCAAAAGGGAGATAAATCTTAATATGCAGTAACCAACATTGATAATAAAATTATGCTAACATGTTCACTCAATATTTATCTATCAAGAAGCTAAAATTCTTTTCTCATTGATGTTTTAAAAATTCAAGGAAAAAATGTATAATGTTTTTGTACTTACAGTACCCATTTCACTGATAATTTTGGAAATTTTTGTTGAATGTGTTAAGTGACAACAACAATATAACCAATGTGAAGGTCAAAAAAGGAAAAACATACCTTTTTTCTGCAGAGTGTCAGCCTTTTCCAATGAAGGGATCCTTTAACATAAGGGGTATGAACCATATGCAAAATCCTTCTTCCATAAATATATCACACAGATTACTGCAACGTTTCATGTCACTCCGGTTGCTTTTCCGTAGTTTTAATCATATGTAAGATTTTTTAAACTTTAAAATTTTTGGAAAATGCTTCTTTGACCAACTTTTTCAGTTGAAGTGACAAAAACATTACACCTGCGGCCATATTTAATCACTGTGTTAAATCTTTAACCAAGGTACTGGGGGTGGATTAAAGTTAACATAGAGTTAACACATGGTTAAACTCTAACACACTTTTGAAAAACGTTTAACCATGTGGTTAACTTTAACACAGAGTTTAACACAGAGTTAACACGGTGTTAGAGTTAACCACCTTTCGAAAAACCGGGCCCTGTAAGATAAACAAATTTGCTCTATAATTTATTACAAAATATCCCTCGATAAAGAGCTATAGATAAAATACTTTAGAACCCTTCAGGTCCCTTATTTGAAGGGTTAGCCCCTTTTTCTACGTATCAAATGAAAAGTCGTTTAATTTCTAGGAAATTCTGTTCAACAAGTGTTTAGAAATTCGTTACCGTTCTTGAGATATCTTAGAAAAAACCTTTTAAGGGCCGGTTCCTTATCTCCTTTTTTGGGGGCCGCTGAACCAAATTTTGAAGATTGCAATTTGTCACGTACCTCATTTTGAGCATCCCTTTTTCTATAATGCATTTCAAAATATTTTTTCTTTTTGAGATATAAGTGATCAAAGTTTTGGACTTTTGACCCCTATACACCCTTGATTACGTAACACATGAGAAAATTATTATACTGTTAGGCTACATAACTTTAAGATAAACATATTTGCTTCAATAATCTAGTACAAATATCCTTCGGTAAAGAGCTATAGATAAAAGACTTTGGAGCCCTCTAGGTCCCTAATATGAGGGACCATCCCCTTTTTCATGATCTCAGCTGAAAGGTCTTGTAAATTTAAACTACATGTATCTTACATTACATGTTTTAACAAAATATTTTCCAAAAAAGAGATAAACAAAGAAAAGCACAAAAATTAACGACGCTTTTCATATCTCAATTTTCGAACCCTACCGAGCTTTGGCGCATTTAGTGCTTGACATATAAAACAACAATCATGCAAAACTTCAATCTTTCCTCTACCAACCGTAGAAATTTTAGCGCAATATCTTTTATAGTTTAGGAGAAGGATCGCAGACAAAATACCCATGTAAACATTGCTAAAACGTCAATATCGCAAAAATATATATGTGTATATATGTGAATAAATACTAATCAGTCTTCCATTTAAAGCCATGTAGAATACTTAAAATATGTGTGCATTGATAAATGGTGTGTGCATACAGACATTTAGGTGGCGGCATTTCTTTGATGCCGGCAAAGCGACCCAGTAAACTCTGCTGCGGCCGTACTGCAGGGGCACTTTGGCGGCATATATTTGATGCCGCCGATGCGACGAGCGTCTAAATTAAGCGAACTGCTGACAGAAACGAGCGATATATTTGTACTTAATAAATAAAAATAATGTAAAATAATTGCCACTCGGAAACAAGGCCCGGTCGTTGGGCACAACCCCAACACTCTAACGACTGAGCTACGCGGACTCTCGCTTCAGGACTTTGGAGCCCAAAATCTCAAGAATGCGTTGATCGATTTTGAAACAAATTTCATATTCGGGAGCTTTGAGAGCGTCTCTATCGAATAATTTTTTTTAAAAATTCAAGTCCAAAAAATTGAAAAATTAAGTTTTTTTTATTTCCTTCCGGTGAGGACTGAAAGAGACAGTGGACGTTCGGATATGCAAAGAGCACTGCAGCCGTTCATTCTTTACCATCATGGGATTTGAGGGCTCTATCTTTAAAACTTATTGAGAAAAATTGTGAACAAGCAAAAATAAAATTTTTATTATCTCGGAACCGGAAGTGACGACGAAAAAAATCTCGTTTACTTTTCTTACACTTTTTGTCATGAATAAGATCTGAAAGTTTCATAAAAACCGGCTGAAGCATTTTTGAGAAAACGTGACAGAAAAAAAAAATAATAACTAGAACCTTTTGTATCTTCAACAAAAAGTAAGGGCTTTTCGACATTCCCGTTTTCCCTTTTTTTAAGATGTCAAAAAAATTCATCTCTGTTTTATTTCCAAAATTTTTGAATGTCTTGGTATAACCTGTTGCTTAGATAGGAACTTATGAGTATTGCAATGTCAAAAGAAAGATAACTCTAGAAGTTTACAAGTAGCTACATTTCTAGTTTCCACAAGAATATTTTATAAAACATAATTTTAAAGTAAGTATTCATCCCTGGGACAAAAAACTTCGTATACCTACAGTATTTATGCTCTACATTCTTAGAGCAAAGCAAGATAACTCTTTCTAAAAAAAAAAAAAAATTTTAACAAGTTGTGATCTTTCAGCTTTTCAAGCCCCAGTAAGGAGACCGTAATTTTTAGATTGTACATTTTATTGTCAACAATTTTTTTAATTCGATAATTTTTTTTTAAAAAAATACAGCTAAAGGGCTGTTTTAAACGTGGGTCCCTTCAAATCCCTAATTTTGTCAAATTGTCTACCCAAACTTTTTCCGGTCTGCGTAATAGGTATGTGATTACAGATAGAGATGAAAAATTGTAACATTTCCTTGAAAACTGTTTGGAAAACGAATGACGCGTGGTTTTTTTTTTGACATTGAAACTCCCTTAGACGATTTTCATCTACCTATAAAACCGGAAGTAGTCAACATTTCTTAATGAAACTCGGTGTATTTTAGTTATTTCTATCTTAATAATGTTCAGTCGTCATATAAACTTTTAAAGGTCAAATGATTTTTTTTTTCAACCCCCCTTTTCTAAAGTTTAGGGCTTTATATCTAAAAAACGGTAAGATACAGAAAGTTGTCTACGCTTACAAATGTGAACAACTAGACAACGATTCATCTAATTCTTAAACTTGTGCATTCTAACTAAAAAAAATAAACATAATATTGCGTTTTAATCAATTTTTGCAATTTTCCTTGTGAAAACCGGAAGAACCGGAACCGGAAGCCGAAAACCCTACATTTCATAGATTGATATATTTGCTGTAAGACCAATGTAAACTTGTATCAATATTCCTTCCAGTTTTAAAAAAATCGAGTAAAATAATAATAATAATAAGACAAAAACAATAGGTATTTTCGACCGAAAGTCGAAAGCCCTAATAGGGTAAAAGAAACAACGCATTAATAATTAGGTCGTTCGTTGGAAATGGAAGACCTTAAAAATAATAATAATAGGGAAGAAGAAACCGAAGAATAACAATAAAGTCTTCCGTTGGAAACGGAAGACCTTAAATATAAACAATAAAATGATTTCTTTGGTGTTTCAAACATGTTTCAAAAATGGTTTCAAACAATCCATGATGGTAGCAATAATTGCAGAAACGCATTATGTAAGATTGTTCAGCAAGGGTATTTGCATTAATAGCCAAAAAAAGTTATCAAATACAGAGAAAAAAAATGAACAAACGTATTTTAATGATATTTTGAACTTTCTTTTTGATGCAGGTATTTGAAAATGTACTGGTTATTAACTTTTTAGATACAACTTTACCAAACACAAAAGACAAGGAAAAGATGTGCAAACATCATGTCCATTTTGTTCTTGACCCTGGAAGAAAGCTGAAAGACGAGGAATGGGGATTAGAAATAGAGTGTGCATCCCCAGACTTTTATAAATTGCTTTTCAGCTTTTCAAATGAAAATCTTACATCATTTGCCAAAAAAGAATTTCAAAAAATGAAAATTTCTTTATCTCAAACATTTTCGCATCATCTGGGAAGAACTTGTCCATGTATAAAGCCATGTGACCAACGAAAACTTGACCATTTTATTATAGGAGCTGTTGTATCAGTTTATTATGCACTTCTTCCATATGTACATTTGACAAAAGTGACAATTCACCCTGATTTGAGCTTTGAACAGATAAAGACATTCTGCTTTTCTCGACATGATGCATTCAAAAAACATACTGTGCAGTTGTTTTATACTGAAAAAAGATCTGATGAAGTTTGGATTGCAGTAGAAAATGACGTTCAAGTTCTAGGTTCTGCAGTTGTGAGGGATTTACTCACGGAAAAAAAAGTAACGACGATTACACAAGAATGGGAAAACTACAATTTAAGTGGATACTTTATGCAGAGTGCTGCTTTGAATGAAATGGATGGGTTATTTTTAAATCTTATGAAGGAAAGGTACCGGGATGTAAATATTTCCAGTGATAGAAAGCAGGCTCTGCTTTATGGCCAAAAAGTAATAGATATGGACTTTTTTGAAAAAATGAGAGAGGATATTTTAGCCTTAAGAAAAGTAAGGTGCAGTCATCCTATATCGTCTCCTTCGTTGAAAATATTGCTCACTTACCAAGAGTCTTTAGATTTTATTGATCAGACTGCTCATGCAAAGCATAGTGAACCATTTTTTTGGACAGTGATAAAGCAACAAGGAAAACCCAATTTATTAGAAGTCTATGCTCTAAATACGAGTAGTGCTAATAGCGCATTGCGAATACTATTTGGATGCCTGAAACTGAGAGAGTTCGATGACGCCCATTTGCACAAAGATGCATTTAAATTTTCAGTTCTAAAGGGAGATAAATTTCGAGGAAAAATTGCTTATATTGGAATGAAAAACAAGACTATTCAAATAGCTGGAACCGAAGACATTTTCGATGAATACATTGATATTTTAGATAATGAGTCAATCAGATTAAAGAAACCGGTATGCAAGACTGTTTCAGTGAGTAGTTCAAATATTCTTAGCTATTGTGAAACACATTATCAGGATTATTTCAAAAAGTGGACCCAATGTGTCGATATTGAAACTATTGTTGGAACAAATGGAACATGTTGTTATACCATCAAAGGACCTTGTCAAAATTTAGAAAAAATAAAAGAAATAGCAAATGAATTGAAACAAATCATATCAGATATCCGAGAAATTCAGTTTGAAGTAGAAGAGAATGACATTATGAACATGTCAAAAACTGCAGAATTTCGTAAACAAAGATGTGAAGTTGAGAAAGAATGGAGTGTTGATACTTTGGTAGAAGGCATTCCAGGTCAGGAATGGTCTACAGAGGATGGCTTTGAATGGCGTTTTGAGAATGGTCCATCTTTTACTCTTCTTATCTTAAAATCGGCTCTTCCCACTGAAACAGATGTAGTTCTGCAGCCATTTCGAAAAGACAATATTCCAGGTAACTTCAATTTCAAAAGTTTTCTCATCTGATCTATGATAGAGCTGTTTTAATATCTCTTATCTGTAATCACTCTTTTTTCTCAGTTATAACAGGTTAATTCGAGTCCAGCCTCGCAAACTTTTTTGTACATTTTTTTGCTTAACTACACCATTTATACAGTTTCCATATTTATTTTGTTTTTGTATGTAGAATAGCTCATTCTGTTAATATGATATAAAGTGCATTATCCAGGAAACGTGCACAAAGCTATTTTAGTGAAAAGTGCACCGGCTAATAGAAATGTATTGAAAAAATTAAAACATGTGAACGTTCATTTTTACACTATTATTACTTTGATAAAGGAATTGCATTTGTTCACGATTTGTTTTCCACCTTCATTTGATATTTCAGATTATCTCTTCTTATTTTTAAGTAGGGAAACAGCAAAGAAACATCCAAAATCCTTTTAGCAGAAACTGGCACAAATTAGAATTTGAGGCAGAGTATGGTAACATTGGAAAAGCAAAGGAATCCCTTCGAGAATCTTTGAAAACCACTTTACTCTCGGATGTAAAGGGGAATCAATTTCAAACCCTAGTATTTCCTGCAGAGCAAAAAATTATGGAAAAAATAGGCTGGTCCATAAAACAGTATCTGAAACAAATATTGGTTGTTCTGCAAGAAGACTTTATTTCAGAACCATGGTCTTTATATTTCTTATGTGGAACTAAAGATGAACTAAAAACTTGTGCAGAGATCCTTGAAACCAACTTTACAAAGCGCAATATTTCCAAGACAGATGTGAAAATAAAGTCTTTTCCCGTTGAAGGTAGATTTCATATAAACAAACGTAGTTCAGGCTTCCTTGTTTCCTGATAATTTTAAGACTAAATATATATATATGAAAATGGTAAAGATTCTCCCCTTTTAATACACCTGGATGTTACAACAATCTCTCTCTCTCGCTCTCTCTCTCTCTCTATAAATATACATATAAAATCCAAAAGGGGTAAAAGGAGATATTACACAGTATAAATATTTAAAAAAAGGAAAGAAAATGCACGGTTCCAGAGTTTATATTCACTAGCGCTTTCTGGATTTTAACAACTTTTTTCAGGTGAACTTATATAAGATATGTAATTTTTTTCCTTAGAAAGGTTAATTTTTTCTATTTTTGATTTTATACACACACACACACACACACACACACACACAAACACAGAGAAAGAGAGAGAGAGAGAGAGAGAGGAGAGAGAGAGTAAAGCTTGTTTTGCAATCTGGATTTTGTCTATTCTGTAAACAGTGCTCCAGGTTGCGACTAAAATGGTCGCATTTGCGACTAATATTTCAATTTTGCAACCAAAATTTCATAGTAACTCGCATTTTCGCGACCGAGAAAATTTGGACATGCGATGGTCTCGGGATCGAAATTTGTCGTGATCGGGATCGAAATTCATCGGAATCGGGATTGAAATGAACAAAAAATTAACTCTCGGTCAATGTAATGTTTGAATAAATGTTAGCTTGAATCAAGCGTCGCTGGAATGTAGATTTACATTGTCAAACACGTGGCCACGATGGCGGAAAAACGAAAGCCAAGGCTTCTGTCGTTTGGGTTTACAATTAGCAGTGAAGGTCCTCCTATTGAGGAATTTAAAACTAATGCCGTTGTTGAACGCTGGTTTTCTCAGAAACGTACTGTTAAATATGCAGGATGGCCAAATGCCATCCAACTTCCACAATAGTAGGTCTCCAATCCTGCTGGCTGCATATTTTAAATTGTCAATTTGTTAAAGTATAATAAAGGATATAGGCCTATGTTACTGTATATACAGGAGTCTTTATTATTTGTTTCATATTTAAAGCTGCTTGGTCCGATTTTTTTGTTATTACAGTATCAATTTTTTTTTCAATACAAACCATTTATCTTAGAAAGTTATGGACGTTCTCCTATTTACACGAGCAGAATCAGTCTCCATTCAAAGTAAGAAATATTCAAAGTAAATAAAAATAATTTTTTGGGGGCAAACGAAAAAACAAACCAAATGCATCACGGGAATTATTAGAAAAGGAAACCGTTTTGTTTCGTCCCCCGAATGATTGGGGTTATTAAACCCGCATGCTATGCATCGATTGTAAAGAAAGCAAACTTCAGAAGTATTCGCGAACAAAACGTACACATGTTTATTTGTAATTTGTATGATTATTTCGACCTTTATTTAATGCGATGTCGAAGTCGTAATACAACCATACCCGTCTCGTCGTCAGGGGGTGAAATTTAACATGAGGCGAAATAACGCGGTACCCTTTGATGTCGTTTGTTTGTTAGCAAATTTTGTACATATTTTTCTTCATTGAAATTAGGCTTAATTGAATAGAAAAAACTACTTCAATGTCTATTATTATACATATACTAAGCATAACTATCGTTTAAAAGCGTGCATAAAATTTGATATAAAATCGGACCAAGCAGCTTTAAGTTGTTTATAAAATTATTATCAGTTATTGTGGCGAATGAATTATTTGTTGATGGTGACCATGAATTCTAAAATGGCGACCTAAAAAAATTTTTGGTCGCCGTTTAGCGACCTGATAGAAATTGTGACTTGGAGCACTGGTAAACTGAACCGACCGCTTGTAATTAGTGTGAGTTATCTTCCGTAGTTCGGCCACTTATCGATCGGCCATATTCGGGATTTAAGTACTGCTCAATTATCGATCAATTTTCTTGTCGTTGCTATTGTTTTAAACAACTGTGAATAAATCAAAACTAGCAATTCATATCAGTTTATACCGTTAAGTGTTGTTATAACCAAATGAAGTCAAAAATGCTTATTATATTTTACCCCATTTTTTTTAGGCCGTGAATTTGGATACCGCGGGACTGCTGGTGACGTTTGTATTGCGCGTTGTATGGTTACACTTACAGAGTTACATTTTATTCTGTCAAAATGTACTATTCTTTATTAAATTCTCGTGGATTTGAATATTTATCCATTGTTCCCTGCACCAAAGCAGTTTTCACTATTACGTAATCAGCAACCTGTTGACTTGTCGCGTGGTTAATGTTTGTTTGCTTAACAATTTCCAGTGAATCATGCACTTGTCTCGTGTCGGACCTCTGAGGTTAATCGGGTGTTTGAAAGTTTATCAATTACAATGATTTGATTTAAAAAGTTTTTCCATTGTACGTATCCCGTTATGCAATTATTATTTTCCAAATAAAATATGAAAATCGGCACCGCAATCACAATCAAGGGGGTCTATTAATGTGTTTCAGAAAAAATTGACAATTTTGCAAGAATGAACGATCAAGACCCACTGCATTAAAAACTTGAATTTATTGTCAACAATGTCCTCCAAAGCGGATGTTGCCTAATCCGGCCGATTTTTTCAGAACCACCCTTCGCCGGATTAGACAAGTTTCACTGTGTGTGTGTGTGTGTGTGTGTGTGTGTGTGTGTGTATAAGTTGGATGCAATTCATATACAATGTATAGGCTTTTTATCCAAAATAAAATAACAAATGTTTTCATTTTAGAGAATTATAGGCCTGCTATCACAGTTGAAGTAAGACAAGGCTCTTTAGTAGAGACAAAGGTAAATATTGATTGTATTTACATGTTTTATGGCATTAAGGTTTGTAAAACTCTTCACCTAAGTTTCACTAGGACATGCAATATAGGACGCGTAAACAGTTCATTATTGTTATGTGGTCATGTGCAAACGACAAATTTCCTGTTTTAATTTGTGATACTAGACTTTGACCCGTGGGTGCACGGGTTGACATTGCATATGATATCGGACATTTACAAAACAGATACATCGCACACCGTATATTGTTGACATTTGCATAATCAAGCTTTAAGCCTACAATAATGCTATTAGTTTCACTACAATCTGCTGAGTTGGAATAATCTAAGTGTGTCTCTGGAAAGGCCTTCACCACTGTTAAAATGCCTCCCACATACCCGTGATGTAGCAGAAAATTGGAGAAAATTAATAAAGTCGTCTTGAAAATAACAGTCAAATTCTTCATGACAAACCCTTTTAAAGCTCTAAATACCTTTCTTCGAAAAGTTTAATTCTATAATTGCAGAATTCAACTTTTTTTCACCAACGTTTTTTACACACAATGTTGACATTCGAAACTCTGGATTTTTTTTATAGTAATTGCACTGTGCTAGAGTTATCTCCCGTATTTTCTTTGATGAACAGAAAAAAAATTCCAATGAAAATTTACACGCATTTCTTTTATCGTTGTTGGAGTTTGTCAATGCATAGGGTGATATTGTGGAAACATAAAATAAAGAGCCTTCTGTGATTAAGAGGGAATGTAATGCGCATGCGTAAGATTGTAAAATCCAAAAAATTCAGATGATAAAAGTAATTTTCGTTGATTATTAATTAGCGAAGCTTGATTGAGAAAAAATAAAAACAATCTTCAAGTACCAATGCTGTTTGAAATATATTAAACAAAAGACAGTACTCTGATTGATCGGTATTAAAGCCCAAAAATTCGAGTCCATTATTTTAATATAGTAGTATAGATACTGCAGAGGGAAAGAGTTCATTCCACATGTAAATCTCTTTTTTGTAGGCAGATGTTATGGTGAACACAACAAACAAGGATTTAAAAAGTTTAAAGCAAGGCCGTGTATCAAAATCTATTTTGGATGCTGCTGGAAGTGAATTGTCAACAGAATGTAGAAACAAGTATCCACAAGGCATTGAATATTGTGAAGTTGCTGTCACTCCCTCATTTCAATTAAAACAATGTAAAAAGATATACCACGGAGGGATTCCATTTTTCAAAAGAAGTCTCACTGTAAGTACGGAAAGCCTCGCAGTAAGGTTAAGGGAAATTAACAATCATTTTATTTATTTTATTATTTTTTTTGGTGTAAAATTTTATCCTGTTGTTTCACGGTGTTTAAAATTTCAACATCTTCCAATTTTTTCATAAAGATTTTAAGAACGGAATTGAAGCGCGTGCATGCAGTAAATTAATTAACCTTCAGCTGTCAAAAAGTGGAAACAGTCAATATATACATAGTATGATGGAAAATTCATTTTTTTTTCATTTTCATATCATAGAATGAAAACAAAGTGGAAGAATTTTGAAAAGTATTTTGTCATTGCTTTAAAAGTGGCTGTAAACAGTGTTATGCTGTTTTGTTTACACTTTCACTATTTAAGAATTAAATAGCAATGTTAAAATGTTAACTGTTTAGTAACGTAAACGGTGTTAACATCTTTGTTAGAATCTTCTGTTTCCCAAAAAAATGATAACTCGTTATTCTTTTCCATGCAAGCTCTTGTCAACAATTTTTAGCTCATTGGAGCAAAAAATGCAATGAGCTTTTTGATTGAAATTGTTTGTTTTTTGTTGTAGTTGATTTCATCCTAAAATTTTCACCTCCTTTTCCATCTGGGTCACCTGAGTCACTCACTATTGCAATTGGTTTTGTTCGTCGTGCGGTGTGCAACGTGCGTTGTACAGTAACAATTTTATATTTTTAGCTCACCGAGACGAAGTCAGGGGGAGCTTTTTCTATACCCCTTGCGTCGGCGACCAGACCTGGTTAAAGTTATTGTTGTATCTAAGTAATTACTTGTCCTTTCTTCACCAAACTTGCATGGATGCTGAATCTGAATCCTGAATTTCAGATGCTGGAAGAGGTTAAGGTTTTTGGAGCAGGCTAAAGTTTTTGTTGCAGGTGCCCTTTGATAGCAATATCTAAGTTACTACTGGTCCTGACTTCACTAAACTTGCATGGATGATGCATCTGACAGGATTGAATGCTGAATCTGAACCATTGGTTTCGAATGCTCAATGAGTTTTAGTTTCTTGGAACAGGTCGAATGTTTTATAGATGATAGCTTGCATAGTTGATTTAACTATAATATAATTGATTCATAGAGGTAGCTTAAAATGCAGAGCCTGATCTCCATTATCAGGGATGCTAAAAAAATCTCTTACCTCACTCAAACCTGCTTAATAGATGTGTTTGTTGTTAAAGCTGCTTGGTCCGATTTTATATCAAATTTTATGCACGCTTTTAAAGGATGGTTATGCTTAGTATATGTATAATAATAGACATTGCAGTAGTTTTACCCGTCAATTATGCCAGATTGCAATGAAGAAAAATACGTACAAAATTTGCTAACAAAACAAACGTCATTAAAAGGTACCGCGTTATTTCGCCTCATGTTAAATTTCACCCCCTGACGACGAGACGGGTATGGTTGTATTACGAATTTGACATCGCTTTAAATAAAGGTCGAAATGATCCAGACAAATTACAAATAAACATGTGTACGTTTTGTTCGCTAATATTTCTGAAGTCTGCTTTCTTTACAATCGATGCATAGCATGCGGGTTGAATAACACCAATCATTCGGGGACGAACCCAAGCGGTTTCCTTTTCTAAACATTCCCGTGATGCATTTTGGTATGTTTTTTCGTTTGCCCAAAGAGAAATTATTTTTATTGACTTTGAATATTTTGAAAGGATACTGATTCTGCTCGTGTAAATAGGAGAAAATCCATAAATTTCTAAGATAAATGATTTGTATGGAAAAAGTTTTGATACTGTAAAAACAAAAAAATCGGACCAACCAGCTTTAAATGATATAACATAGTATTGTATAATATGATATATAACCATACAGTATACTATATTATACAATATGATATCATGATGTACAATATTGTGATGTTTTATGTGATATGATATTGTATCATATGATACTATATCGTATCATATATTATTTATTATGATTTTGTATTATCAAATGCGATAATGTGAAACACAATACAATGTCATATCATGTGTTGCAGTATGATATCTCATCATTATTTATTACGGTATTTTATTTTATTATATATTACATATTGTAAGTTTGATAGGATGCAATATTGTACTTTATATTATATATTGAAATTTTTGTTGATCATTAGAAATATTTCGCTAAACGTTAAATACCTGTACAAAAAAATTAAAGAATGATATGCTGTAACTACTTTATGGGGCACCCTCTTTATACGATGAATAATATGAATTCTTCATCGATTTTGATAGTTTTTATTTAGATACGAGTAAATAAAAACAACACCCTTAAAACAGTTTCCATAGTTCTGACACATTTTGTTACGGGAATAAAGGCATTATCGCTATTCATAAGAAAATATATCAGCGGAAAATCATCCTGGTTTGAAACCATTTTTTGTTTTTGAATAAAGATGAAAATAATGGGTGGGCCTTAGTACAATAGAGTGATATGTTTGTCAATACATCGATTATAATAGCTTTTTAACATGTCACGTAACCAAGTTTAGATTTCGATTGTATTCATCAAGCAGATGAGTAAGGTAATAAAATTCACACTAGTTTACGCCAGGTAAACAACAGTCGTTCATAATGGGAAAGACCAGTTTTAATGTTTTTAAGCTGAGGAATTAAGCACATTGAGGTACAATTTTATTCTTCACATCTATAGGAATTTTTGAAAGTAAAATACAATAACTATTGTTAAGATTTTTTAAAGATACAATAACTAGTTAGTAGTTGAGAAAGAGAATGTATCTATATGCTCTCAAATATTTTGATCGCTTTATAGTGTGGGGGGGGGGGGGGGGGGCAGAGCGAAAATATACAGAATTGGAAGGTAACAGTTTACCCCTACCAAAAGTTTAGTTTTATATCTTGCATAGGATTTTCTTATTTTTGGTAAAAATGGTATTTCTTAAAGGTAGAATGTCAAAGATTAACTGTATGCTTCATCTTGAAAACTACTTCGTAAATTGTCATTTGGCAATATTAAATTGGTATTGCTCTATTTTAGGAAAATTCAAAAATCTTCTGTACTCCCACACATCAGTAAGAAAAACTGAATTCAATATGTCCAAGTGACTTTTTACCATTGTTGAATAAATACCATATGTTGTCATTGAACGAATGGTTGATAACTGAACAGTCATGTAAAACATGAGAATTGATTTAACATAAAATTATATAATGGTTTTTGTTTTCAAATAAATGTTCTAAGGAGGATATATGCATGTGTTTATAACGGAGTTGTGAACGTATTGAGGTTATCTCTAAACCCCTGTTTTTATATTATGACGTGCAGGGGGGGGGGGGGGGGGAGTTGTCTCTAATAGCAAAAGTGCTATTGCTCCCAATCACTTTTGTACGTTGTGGTACGTATATCTCTGACCCTTTTACCTCAGAAGTTAAAAGGTCAATATCTTTAACATAATTAGGAACTATATTAGTGAAGATTACATGTATAGTATCTATGGATTTCACTATTAGCACACACAGTACGCATAGCACTACTTTGTTAACTATGCAGTGACAGCTTCGTGTAAGTTTTTAATTTCATATTATGAGGCATTTTTCTTGAAATTTAAACTTTTATACGTTTGTCCGTCTGTCTGTCCGTTTGTAAACTTTTCACATTTTCAACATCTTCTCCAGAATCACACCCATTTACAAAGGGAGATAATTATGAAATATTGAAAAATTTGCAGAAATTTTCAAAAATCTTTTCCTCATGAACTAATGAGCCAAGAAAGCTGAAAATTTATGTGGCAGCATCCTCAGGTAGTGTAAATTGATAGTTGTGAAAATCACGACCATAAGAGGTAGGGTGGGTCCACAATGGGGGTCGAATTTTTATATAGGAATATATAGAGTAAATCTTTAAAAATCTTCTTCTCAGACACCAATTGGCCAGGAGAGCTGTGGAAGCATTCTCATGTAGTGTAGATTCAAAGTTGTGAAAATCATGACTCCCGGGGGTTCAGGTCGGGCTACAATTTTGTGGGGGTGGGGGGGGGGGGGAATTCACATTTTTACACACCCTGAAACGTACTACTACACCACACGGTCTCTGCATGCTCGCTAAACAGTTCACACACAAAATGCTGAACAGTTTACACGAAACGCTGAATGTTTTACACGAACCTATTCTTGCACGAAAGTCGCACGCTTTTTTGGTGAAGTAGTACGTTTCAGGGTCTGTACATAAGAATATCTAGAGTAAATCTTGAAAATATTCTTCTCAGAGACCAATCAGCCAGGAAAGCTGAAACTTATGTGGAAGCATCGTCAGGTAGTAAAAAATTCAAGTTTATTCAAATCATGATAGGATGGGGTTATAATTGGGGGAGGGACACATTTTTTATGGGAATATGTAGAGAAAAATCTTTAAATCTTTTTTTTTTAATTTCCTAGAAAAGCTACAAATTTAGTGAAAGCAACTTCAGATTGTGTAGATTCAAATTTGTTAAAATCAAAATCTTTAGGAGTAGGGAGGGGCCACATTGGTGATCTAGTTGTAGAAAGAAAAACATTTTAGTTATTCACAAAAACTGAAATGTTATTATATATGGTTTAACTTATATGCAAGCTTTTTTACATAATGCTGATTCTTTAAAATTGTTTTAACTATGGCTCCTGAACGATTGTTTCGCCTCAGAAGGGGTTCAGAGTTTGATTTTGGTTTATATCCCGTATATAAACAATTGTTTAGGGTCTTTATTTAGAACTGATATGCTGAATGTGGTATGACAATTAAATCATCCTGTTAGAAAAGGGACTTGATTATAAACCTAACAATATCCAGAGGGGAAATGGATTTCTTTTTATACAGGATCTACATGTATTATACTACATTGTCTAGATATTTTGTATTATAACCCTATGAAGCTGATTTTATCATGTCTATTGTTGCTCTGGTGAGCGATGTGGCCCATGGGCCTCTTGTTTGAAGCATGCTGTGGTGTTGGCATAGCGTATGGTGCTGATAGTTAATATCATGTGTTGGCCATTTCTTTAAAAGAATACTTTGTTACTGTTTTGTTTACCGACCCTTTTATAATTTTAGGGCTTTTAAACATTAACATTTGTTCGTGGCATAGGCATAGCATTTTTATCCTGATTTAGATAAATGTGTGTTACCCTGGTTCCCTGGTCTACCCATAATTCAACACAGGAACTTGCCTAGACCATGTGCAAGCCGAATTTTCCCCATCGCAACCGATTTTACCTGGCTTGTATATTTCCGACGTGGACCTCAAGGTCCACACAATAAACATGAAAGCTACCTTGAAAGTTAACAGATATGAGACAATTATTTTCTATCAATGTCCTTCTTGTAAGATTTCAGGTAGGAGGTGGGGGTCATAACCATATTTTAGATTTTCTTTTATTCTGGAATGAATCTGAATCAATGACATATAAGGTCTGTGTAAGAGCTATTGTACTCAATGACCGTTAAAACCTGTTGGCCTCTTGTTATTATCCCCTCGCGCAACTAGTTGGGAAGGGGATATAGTAGCATCGCTGCTGTGTGTGCGTATGCGAGTGTGCGTGTGTTTCAGCCTTGTGAGCAAGATTAAAAGAAAACCCTCGCATGTATGTTTATCAAACTTCGTACACTTCATAAGCATGGTTAAAAGACAACCCTTTTAATTTTCAAGGAGTTCTGTTAGACTTAGAAATTTTATGTACGACTTCCGGTTCGTAAAAGTAAACATTTTAAATCAACAACGTGATATTTGTTGGATGTAGGCCCTGTAAAGGTAAGAAGCAAACGTTTTCATTTCAAGGAATTCTGTTTGATATTTATCAAAATATTGTTAGAATTTAGATATAACTTTTTTTATGTACGACTTGACAATAGAGATTTCCGATTTCTAAAAGTAAACATTTCAAATCAAGCTATATTTTCCTAATTACTAAAAGAAGAACAGGTTTATAATTTAAAAGAGACTTTGATGAATAGATGGATATCGTTAACATTATTATTTGGGAATTCATTTCATTTTCAATCACCTTACTCTGTTATAAAATATGAAAATGGGGTGGAAATTGCGTATGATTTAAACTCGAAATTATCTCATAGAGCCGAATGTAAATGGCTAGATCTTTGGCTACGTTTCATATTCATTGTGAAACTTAAATTGGCCTACACCGTCTAAATGCGTAACGTATGTCACTTAATAAAGAGAAATACACTATATTTCTAAAGCTTAAAACATTTGTGGTGTGTTTTAGTGGAATCAAGTGAAGTCATACCTAAAATGACTCTTACCCAAAGAGACTAATATTCCATTCTGTCCGTGAAGAAATATCTTGAGATATTCTAAGATATCCTGCGAATTTGTAAGATTTAATCCTAGGATATCCTAGGATATCCTAGGAATTTTCCTCAGAGAATCTGGGATGTTTTTTGGACAGGATTTCCTGGAATTTCTTAAGATTGTTACATTGGGCTTTATTCTCCATGATTTATCCCAGGAATTATAAGCTTGGAATTTCCAGGAATTACCAGGAGACCTGAGACCTGAAATGTTCCCGGAATTCCCAGGTTATCATTTAAAATATAGAATAGAATCAAAATATAAATACATTGTATGATTTTATTTGAAAAAAAATCAATTATAATGCATACAATTGTATACCGAATAAAATGCTGTGAAAATCATTGGGCCATTCAGAAATATAAAACAAACTGGCTTTTTCAACTAAATTAATTCTTATTCCTTTTTCAAAATTTCATATTTGTGTTTGTCTATTTTTCTTGCTCACTTTCTTTTTTTCGTGACTGTATATGACTTAATTCTTCGTCTTTGAACCTAAAGTAAAAAAAAAATAATTCAAATGATATGTATATTATATAACATTATGCAATAAGCAAGAATTCAACTGCCATATAAATTACTCTTTAAAATTTAAAAACCGTCATTTTGAAATGTTTGGCTATTGAAAAGTTTTGTGATCGGCTTCGGCCGATTACTGTTGTGTCCATATGAGGCATCCGGCAAATGCTTCCACATGCGCACACATTCCGCTTGCATAAGTAGTTCTTATAAAAACTTGAAGTTTGGTTTAGTATTTATATAACATTTTACTCATTTTTATTTCAATTTATTTACCTTAAGAAATGCAAACATACATAAAATACAGTTCGACCTGTTAATTCAAAAATGCACATTATGTCTCACGCGTAAGGATTCATTCAGTAATGCAGTTCACCTCGATGAACTGACCTTAATCATAAGAAGATGCTCCATGAACTGACCTCGATCTATTGATGTTGTATAATAGTAGCTAGGAAGACGGATTGATTTAAAGACAAGGTTACATTATAATGCGACCTCAATAGCAAATTATGATTGCATTCAATGCTTTTCAGTCGCATTAAATTATTTTAATACAACTCTTTCTTTTTATACGTGTTAATGCTATTTGAAGAGCCCTACTCAGTATTCTGAAGAAGAAGAAAGTACATTAACATTTAATAACTACGTTAAAAATATTAAACTAAACAAGAATTTTACGAACGGCTTTCCCCAAATTTATTTCAAAATTAAATTTGTTGACGGTTTATAATGATGAAATTATGGTATACAGATTCAAAACATTCTATATTTTGTAAAAATACAGTACTTTTTAAAATTATTTTACATCAAACTGATCATGTTGATTGCTTCTAGCTATCAATATATCATTATTGCCGATCATCCCTTTGAACGGAATACTCGTTTAACTTCATCTGTTTCATGTTACTACATTTTATCTCATTTACACTTAAAGTTATTTCAACATGAATACTTTGCCTGTCTGGTCAGTATTTCGAATTACAACTGCTGCATCATCCGGGTTTTTTTTCCATAGCACATGTATCTTAAAGGTCTGTCTACTTCGTTCAAAAGTGCGTAATCATTCGGCGGAAGTGATGTTGTAGAAGCCAAACAACACGTTAACGGTATATTCTGATAAATTGAAACTATTCTTTTGTTAAATATTTTTTTTGTATAAAGCATTAGTTAATCATACTGAAATAGTTCGTTTAAATTAAACTTAATTTAAGGTTCTTAAGATATTAATATATATTCAGAGTCTAGCCACAGGAATTGAATGCACGTAAGAGTTGTTTGCACAGTTGATGCGTAGGCCGTGTCTGTTAAATTTAAAACCACTCCGTTTTTAACCCTCAGGCTTTGGAACCTATTGAATAATTGGAAATCAGATAAATATAACATACTTTATTTCTATAACTTTATACTAATTATTTGTTTCTAAAGTTCACTTTTACTAAACATCAAGTTTCTTACATGCTTAAGTTATAAGTATGCCTTTTGTAACGGCGACGAATTGACTTGACGCATCATTAACATACGAGGCAAATCTGTCAAAACTCTTGGTATTTTCACCCTCTTGCTAAAAGCTAGGCTGAAATGCTTACAATCAATGCACATGCCCTTTTATACGAAAGGCTGCTGTATCAACTGGCTAATATTAAGAAAAAAATGATAAATTGAGAATTTTAGATTTTACAAAGCATGAATTTTGCAAAGTTCATAATTTAAACTTTGCAAGAAAATTGTCATTTCATGGTATTCACGCAAAATGTAGTCTCTTTACAATTTTGCAGTAGTTTTGCAAGAATTTTCTCTTTGGAGTTTGGATCTGTAAGCAATTCTCATGGATATTCTATGCAGTTTGCACTTATATACTTCCCTGTGAAATTGTGAAATTTTGCAGCAGTTTTGCACTATATATATATATATATTTAATTATTCACCAATCAAGGGCCCTCAGGGGGCATATACATTAAAAAAAATGATATCATGATTATAACAAATATAGAATGAAATAACAGCTTAGCTCACAATGTCCAGGTTCATATTACAGGCAACAATATGCAAAATGATTCATTAATACAATGAAATATATATATATGAGATTAACGCATTTAACTGTGAGAAATATTGCATGAACACAACAGCTATACAGAAACAAAGTGGCGTGAAAACAGAGAGTACCAAGGGACGGTGCCTGCACAGTCGATTAGACTGGTCTACTTGTACTTAAAGCGTTCAAGCCAGTATGCTTATGTATGATCATATGATAGTTTGAGAAAGTTTAAATTCAGCAAATCAATGACGCCCTAATTACTCTGATTTATGACCAAAATATTAGGTAAAATAACATTCTCTTTTAGCTTTAGCTCACCTGAGCTGAAAGCTTAAATGAGCTATTCTGATCACTTTTTGTCTGGCATCCGTCTGTCTGTCAATCTGTCCATCTTTTTGTAAGCTTTTTACTTTTTATACCCCCGAAAACGAAGTTTAGGGGGGTATATTGGTTTTAGCCTGCCCGTCTGTCCGTCTGTCTGTAGACGCAACTTTGTCCCCCTATAGAATTTTTTACTACTGTATGGAACAGTATGAAAATTTGTACATATGTTGATCACCATCTGAAGATGTGCACCCGCAATTTTGTTCAAGAGCAGACGAGATTTAATGATGTTTGACAGTTTTCATTTTCCTTATTCTATATATTGTACACTGATGTTGAAAAGTAATGGAGGTAATCCTTACAGATTTTATTAATTAATTAATAGTATTAAAACACTATAAAATATAATTCTATAAATACATCCAGATGGAGGTTTTTTGTCTTAATGTCTTAACTAAATTTATTTTCTTATAAGTATTCTATCAACTGACAATGCAAAGTTTTTGTCAATGATGAATTCTTCGGAGGTAATAAGAACATCAAAGACAAGTGTTCCTGAATTCATTTGTACCAAGGGGGCCATATCTGAGCCATGGTTTAGATGAAGCATGTGTTTAGGGGACATTGATAATCTGTAAAATGTGCGATGGTTTTTAGGGATATTTTAAAACTAAACCAAAAGTTTCTATCATTATAAGGAAATAAATAATATCATCATTAATAAAGAAGTCCACTAATTTTAGAAGTTGTTTAAATTTATTAGTCAAGTAAATTGATGAAGTGACCCAATAGGGCATTAAGAAGAAGGTACAGTTTCTTTTGATATTTGCCCAAAAATTCAAAAGTGGTTTAAATCTCATGAAAATAGACGTATACTATTTTGAACATGTGTGTATATATAATACCAAGTTAAACACTTTTATCTTGTTTCAAAAAATAATTATGACTTCAATATTTTTGCAGATTTCTAAGATGTATTCAAAAATGATGAAAAATGGCACATTTTCTCATAGTTGTTTGAAGAGGAAAATGTGCCCACAGCCGTCGCCCACAACAAAATTAATATATTTTATGTGTTATAACATGATAAATTGATATTGTGAGTTTCATCGTGGGCAACGGCTGCGGACATAATTTTCTATTCAAAAAACTACTGAGGAATTGGTGTCTTCTGCTAATTTTTATAAACTTTACGGGAAAAATGCACTATTTGTGACGTTATAATTACCCTTGTGAAAGTCTAATCAGTTAACTATTTATAGATTCTTAGTTTATGAATATTCTGTGTAGATAAATGTTACATTTCCATTTTTGTGATACTTTTAAAAATTACTCTAAAACAGGGCAAATTATGACTGCAACTGTACCTTGTTCTTTAAATAACATTCAAAATTACTGATATAATTGTAGTGTTTTGGCAATTTTAAAATTGTTTGTAATATTACATTTTCTTTTTTACATACTTTTATATAGTATGGTAATTAAGGTCTTCCGTTTCCAACGGAAGACCTTATAGTGATTGTAATGTTTCTTTTTATTATTATTTTTTTCCCCATTTTGTCTTGTAAATTTCTCAGAGATTTCTTGACGGATTTTCATAAATTTTTCAAGGATGTTTGGAAATAAAAACATCTAGAGGTTTTCGATTAATGTTTTTCAAAAGTAAATTCCGTTCGTCCGTTTCCTGTCCCGCGACAAAAAGCTTGTCACCTCGAGATCTCAAAAACGGTAAAGACTTAAACATCCAAACTTTGTGGAATGATAGACCTATATATGTAGATGTGTTTAAATTATTTTGTTTTGTTTAGCGTAACTTCCGGTCGTCACAGGAAGTAGCCCAATTTTCATTTTTAAAAAAAATAATTTGATTTTATAGCATGGAAGTAACCTTTCAGCCATAGAATTACATAAGATCATCTAAACATGGTAAAAAAAAAAACAAAAAAAAAGTTCTTCTTCCGTCGAGACATCTCAAATACATGTATCTCAGGTAGCCTTCTTTTTTTAAAAACAAAGTACCCACAAGATCTCAGAACTGTGAGAGATCTAGACACAAAACTTATATAGAATATGGACATTTGATTGAACATGTGTTTAACGGGTTTCATTTGGTCATATGTCACTTCCGGTTCTCACTCGAAGCGTTCAAGCTATAGAAGTTTTGTTTTAACTTTTAATTTTTTAAACTTTTTACTCAACGTAATGAACAGCAACGCACCATAGGTAAATGTACTAAAATATCTTCTTTTAATTTCTTAATCACTTCCGTTTGTTCGTTTTCGGTTCCGAGACAAAAACCTTTTCTCAAAAAGATATTACAACTAACAAAAACTTGAACATTCGAACATTAAGGAAAGACAAAACAATGTATGAAAGTTATGATTTCTATGTTCTGTATGATACGGCATAACTTCCGGTCGTCACAGAAAGTACTAAAAAATTGACATTTTGTCTTTTTGTTATGTTTAACTTAGAAATAATTTCTTAGGAATTCTTTTACAGTATATATCATATCCTTTTTCTTTCACAAGAGAAATGGATTTTTATGTGCAGATTGATACATGAGGAACGGAAGACCTTTTTGTTGCTATAGCAACAAGAGTCTAGTTATGGTTATGTTTGGGGAGAACTGCATGCATTTAATATGCATTTGTTATACCCGCACTTTCTAAAGAAGATCGGGTATATTGTTGTTCTCCAGTTCTGTCTGCCTGTCCGTCCGTCTGTCACGTTTTACTTTCTCAAACTGTTCTTACATCTTATAAACCAGCAAACTGAACTCATGGAGTTTGATTTGGGGTGCCATGTTGTTTTGTAAAAAGGTTTCAAAAATTCTCTGGTAGTCCTAGGGGTCAAATAATTGGTAAAAAACCTTCTTCCTCGAACTCCTCCTACATTTTCAACAGTTGACAAATCATCTCTTGGAATATGTTTTAGGGTATCCTATAGATGCGCAATAAGGTTTCGTTCGGAATTTTCAATTTTGTCCTGGGGGTCATTTAATGGCTGAAAAAATGACGGGTTTTTGTTGTTGTTGTTTTTGTTTTTTTTAAAAACTGGTTCCAGAAACGTCATTTTTTTGGCAGTAGCCAAATGATCTCCTAGAATATGATTCGGGGCGTAATATTGAGAGTGATCGTGTTCCAGAATTTTTTTTTTAGTTAGGGGTTCAGTGGGCAACAAAAAATGACGTTATTTTGCAAAAAAAAAAGTATGGCTCCCAGAACTCCTCTGACAACTTTTGGAGTAGCTACGTCATCTCTTGGGATATAATTGGGGCTGTCCTATAGATGTGCAATAAGGTTTGAAAAATTTAAATTTCATCCAGGGAGTCAAAAAGAAGCAGAAAATTGACGTTTATCACTAAACAAAAAAACATAGATCCCAGAACTACTTTTTTGATTTAATGGATACACACATCATATTTTGGGATATGATAGGGACTGTTCTATAGATGTGCAGTAAGGTTTTAAAAATTTAAAATTCATCCAGGGAGTCAAATAGTAGCAGATAATTGACGTTAATCAATAAAAAAAAAACCCCATAGATCCCAGAACTACTCTTATGATTTAATGGATAGACACATCATTTCTTGGGATATGATAGGGACTGTTCAATAGATGTGCAGTAAGGTTTTAAAAATTTAAAATTCATCCAGGGAGTCAAATAGTAGCAGAAAATTGACGTTTATCAATAAAAAAAACCCATAGATCCCAGAACTACTCTTATGATTTAATGGATGGACACATCATTTCTTGGGATATGATAGGGACTGTTCAATAGATGTGCAGTAAGGTTTTAAAAATTTAAAATTCATCCAGGGAGTCAAATAGTAGCAGAAAATTGACGTTTATCAATCAAAAAAACCCATGGATCCTAGAACTCTTCTTATGATTTGAGACTGTTCTATAGATGTGCATTACGGTTTTGAAAAATTAAATTTAACCCTGAGGCCAATTACCTTCATACCGTTTAATGCCTTGTAAGGATCAAGAATATATATATGGTTAATGGTGGAGATCTCAACCGTTTTCGAGATATTCGTGAACTTCCTGTTCGAGGGGCCCATACCGTTTGATTCCCTGGACACAAGAAACAAGAATATATATGGTTTAAGGGTGGGGATCTCAACTGTTTTAAAATATTAAGGGACTTGCTGTTCGAGGGGGGTCAGATAGATATATATATATTAAATGGTGTTTTGTTCGATACTATTCATGACTGTAGATGGCTTAGTCTTATTTAAGATTACATCAAAAAATGGTATGATTTATATGACTTCGAACCCCCACCCCCAAACAAACTCAAATATAAACTGTCGCCCCCAACCCCTTCCCCTGGAAATTTTTCTGGATCCGAGCTTGTATACCTGCTCAAACTATAGATAATATGAAATCTAAAAAACTTCCATTTTTATGCTTAAAATGAAAATAACCTTACATTAACACTTTCCTTCATTGTCCAATGATCTATTAAAATCAAAATATAATTTGGGGTCTAAAAGTTTTATAAACTGGTAAAAAAAATGGTATACTTTAAAAAATCACATTACACCTTGCATAATTCACAAATGATCTATTGAGATCTGATCAGAAGTCATATTTCTACCTTTGGATCAATAACTAATATTAATTAAAACAATTATTTGCTTTTCTTCTTTTGTTTCTTTTGTTTGTGTTTATATGCATATTATTTCACTCAATGTGTTCTGTCCCTTCTCACCCCCACTAAAAACAAAAAAAACAAACTTTCACACCATTGCGAACTATCATATATCTATTCTTGCATGTGTATTGTATGTAAAAAAAATGTTGAGATTCCAAAAGATATGTAGTATGTAAGAAAGCTGTTTAAGTCATGAATAAAAACATAAATAAAAAAAAATATTAATTGACAAGTTAAAATAAGTAGCAATATATTATTCAAATTATAAATGTTATAAATGTTAATAGTCCACATCCACCCCCCCCCCCCCTCCCAAATCAAACCTAGTTCTAAAGATTCAGTCTTCTTACATTCTTACATGTGTACAGTAGCAAATTTTAAATCATTTCTTGATTGCTTTTTCTCTCTTAATGCACATTAACATTTTTGAAATTGCTTAATTTAATTTTGGAGATTTATAAAGAAAATGTTATATGCATGTGTATTCGCCAATTTGGGGCAATTGTAAAGCCTCCTAAACAAAGCAGTGTCATCATTAGGCTAGGGATTACCCACATGGATCAAACAATACATATGAATAAGATGAAATACTTTATTATTTCTAGTTCTTGAATGTCAGGGTGTCTCCAAGGGGGCATAACCTATATAAAATTGATGCGCAAAGACACATAGAGCAAGAATAAATTATATGGTTTAGGGATAAGGATCTCAAATGTTATTAAAATATACAGTGTATCATCATTTCCTATTTCATAAGGGGGGGGGGGGGGTTAAAGACAACAACTGGGGGTCATGTACTTTACACCATTTGATGCATCATAATGACATAATGACATAAGAAGATATTTTGTATTTTCCTGTTTCATCGGGTCAGAACAATCCCATAGGGTCATGGCCTACATTGTATTTGATGCATTATAATACATTAAGAAAGAAAGACCCATTCCTTCCTATGATAACTCATATAAAAATGATAAGTCTTTACATTTACTTATACATTTAATACATATATTTAATTTGAAATTGTTACAGGGTCAATATGGGGTCAACTCAGTAGTGTAAGTCTGACAAATGGAAAATAACCTTTTGCAACTAAAATGACAGAGACTGTACAAATGCAAAAGGATAGGTAACGATGTTAAGCTTATTTAGATATTAAAAGAAGATGATACAGTATGCTAGCACAGGGAGATCACTTATTTACAAAGTGAAAGTAATACTTATGTACATATCGGTGTCTCATAAAATTGTGCTACTATACATGTATTATGCTTACCTATATTGGTCAACATCATAATGATAATCAATTCAGAGCACAATATGAATCCCTTAAGCTAATCATCACAAAAGAAATGTTGATGCATGTTAACTTATCCTTTTCTGCATATGAAAAACACATACATACAGCAAAACTCGGTTATAACGAAGTCACTGGGACCTAAGAATTTACTTCGTTATATCCGTAATTCGTTATAACCGTTTTAGAAACTCATTAAATTTACATAGCTGGGGATCCATGATGACTTAGCTATAACCGTGAATTCGCAATATCGGTGTTTGTACTAAACGAGTTTTGCTGTATATGTATACACCACGTGAAACCCATCAAATCGAAGAGCTGGGTAAAACTAGTACCAGCTATTGAGACCTGTAGATCTGTGTTGTGTACGTAACTTCAGACAAAGATCAGTTATTTGTAACATGCATGAATTTTTATGACCTATTCTTTAAAACCCCTTGCACTATTTTGTTAGGTAAATAACAGCTTTATGGTGGTGCAGGACACTTGCATACTATGATTATACTTCCTATTGAAATAATAAGGTATAAATACAATATTGTCCCCCTAAATAATGTTACCTTACATTGAAGCGCAGTTGGTTAGAGCAATTACATGTCTGTAAGTGCATTGGAGTCCGAGGTGTATTTTTGGTAATTTTACTATTGATATAAATGAATTTTCATCCGGGGGGGGGGGGGGGGAGGGTCCAGACCCCTCACTACCAACCCTTTTCTAAATTCGTATAACGATTATGTACATGTAGGCACACAGAAGCAAATCTAAAGCTGGCAACTGCCGCGGAGAAGGGGCATAATTTAATTTTGTTTGTAATATTTATATAGACAATCATACTTTCTATGACATGAAATGTTAAGATTTTTGATTAACTTAAAATTCACATGCAAACAGTTCAACAACAAATTGCACATAAAGTGCTGCTCATGTGTATTATCATATAGGAAGGGATCTCATCCTTCAGCTATAAAAATTATAATTTTTAAATGTATTACCGGAACTTGCATGTGGCCTTCATTTTGAATAAAACTGGTACTAAACAGTGTTATTTAGGGGCAAACACTTGGTGCGGGTATTACTGTCTAATGACAGCATCTAGTTGTATTTGCAAATACATTTATTCTAGGACGATTATAAATTATAAAACAGTTAATTCTTTCTTTTGAATAAATGTTACATATATTAAATTACATTTTTCACAGCCACTGAAGGATTTTGTTTGGAACTGTTTGTTACAAGCAACTAGAGACAACATGCAAACTATTGCTTTTCCGGCAATTGGCACTGGGATTCTCAAGTATCCAAAAGAAGATGTTGCAGAGACCATGATCAACACTGTGCATGAGTTCAGTGACAAATGTCCAACAACTCTGCAATCTGTTTTCTTTGTCATATTTGATGATGCAACTTTACAGGTATATTATTGTGATTATGGCATATATTAAATCGTGAAATATAAGCTTTCTTTGGCATAGAATAAAACTCTGTGAGAGGGTTAATGACATATTATAATGTTTTGATAGTACATGATTCAACCAAAAAACAGGAGAACGAAGTGTGGATAAAAATTACTTAAAAAATAAATGTTAAAAAATTCTTTTGGATGTGAACTTGACTAAACCAGGAAAACCTGAACGCAACGCTGGGATTCATTCAAAATCAGTTTTTTGTCGATTTCCGATATTAGGTTTTTATTATGCCCCCATCCCTTCGGAGAAGGGATGACATGTTGCTTTGCTGCTGTCTGTCTGTCTCTCTGTTCAGACCACCAACAGTTTCCGTTCGTTTTCTTCGCAAAGGTTGTTCTATATCTAGGTCAAGTTTGATTTTGGTTCCGATCGAGCAATGTTTGACAGAGTTATGCACTTTTGACTTTGAATAATTAAAATTATTTGCATATCGGTCATTTTCTTTGCAGAGATGTCCAAGGATGGGGGCATAAGTGTTTCACAGACATTACTTATTTTTACGCTTAATGGTTTAATATGGGTTATAGATTGTGTGCAGATATGTTTTTTTTCATGAGCACGTTAGTTTTGATGCATGTGCATTTGTAGAAGCCGGTGTGAAAGAAAGCAACTCAATTGAGCAGTTGAAGCAATCATATGTATAGACATGAAAAAACCCAACGGAAATCTCTGGTTAGGCATTCATTCCGTCTTTAAAGAATCCTTTTTACAGAACACCCGAGTTGAACTGTTTTAAAACCCCAGTTGCATAAATCATTTACCAAATAGATTTTGCAGGGGCTGTCGGAAACATGGTGGGTGTTTTTTTCAGCCAGTATATAAACCACTGTAGAATTTAGAAACGTAGAAACAATAGGAAAAAAAGAATTCATTTGTGAGTTTCAATGTTGCTTTAAATATGATAAACCCCCAGAGAAACGATACGTAAAAATAAGATAACTCAATTGGAAAAATGATATGAATATTTGCATTGAGTTTTCTCTTCATTAATTTTTAGGAATTTAAAATCAGAAGTACAGCAAAGCAAACAGGTGAGTAAAATATAATCTTCCTTTATTCAACTGAAAATAAAAAACCAGTATGAAGTCAAATTGTTTACTTTTTAGCTCACCTGAGCTGAAAGCTCAAGTGAGCTATTCTGATCACATTTTGTCCGTCGTCCGTCTGTCCGTCTGTCTGTCCGTCCGTCCGTCCGTCCGTCCGTCTGTAAACTTTTTACATTTTGAACTTCTTCTCTAAAACCGCTTATCCAATTTCAACCAAATTTGGCACAAAGCATCCTTATGGGAGGGCGAATATAAATTGCAGAAATAGAAGTCCGATCTGTATTCAAAGCGGAGAAAACCATGAAACTGTAGAAAAAGGGGGGTGCATTTTTAAAAAGCTTCTTCTCAAGAACTACCGAGGCAAATTCAACGTAGTTTAGCATAAATTATCCTTATGGGAAGGAAAATATAAATTGCAAATATTAAGTGCTAATTCTGTTTTAAGTCTGAGTTATTACGAAAATAATAATAAAGGAAAGGCGTGTTTCAGCTTCGCGTTCGGCATCCGGTAAAATGGGCAAGACTTGGTCTGGGCAAAACAAAAGATTGGCAGTTATTAATCTGCCAATCTCATTAAAATTTCAGGATATTTGATGGACCAGTATATTTGTATTCTCTGTAAATATTGTGCAAAATAATGCGTATTTGGAATTGACGATTGTCGATCTGCCCCGGCTTTTATTTTGCCACGGCCCGTGTTTGCATACTCATTTTACCAAGACTCGTATTCCATACTTCGAAAACGAGGTTCTTTGTTTAAAGCAGCCATGACATTATACGAAAAAGGGTCGATCTGACTGATGAATTTGCTTGTTGTGCAACAGTTTGCGTATGAAATAGGGAAATTTTTGAAACATGCAAAATATATTGATGCCGATTTTGTGAAGTAAATTGAGGCTAAATATTTCAATGCGTTGACAGTTTTCACACATAACGTTGGTGTTAGCTTGTTCTGATTTTCGTTTCGTTTTCATTATTTATGCTTTGTAACCTGGGAACTATCGTCTGTATTCCGTGATTTTTACGTATCAAATCAAACAGAGACTTCGGTAAATCAAACAGTTAACTGTTTACCTGCGCAAATTAAGAAAAATCTGATGTATAAAAAAAGTACTGAAATACAATTTATTCTATCGGTAATTCGGCAGTATCTTTTGCGTAATGGTAGATTAATGCAATAGGTTTTGTTGAGATGCTCGGCATTTTCTCGAGTTTATTCAGTTTAAATAGAGTTTGATATCGCTGACGGAAATGTGTAGGTATATACATGTATACATGTATATATAATTCATTTCGAAAAAATAAATTGTGTTCCTTATTTATTAAAGTGCATG
This sequence comes from Magallana gigas, assembly GCF_963853765.1. Taxonomy (NCBI): domain Eukaryota; kingdom Metazoa; phylum Mollusca; class Bivalvia; order Ostreida; family Ostreidae; genus Magallana; species Magallana gigas. The sequence continues at coordinate 44,187,507 of NC_088860.1, forward strand.
TTTCTTGTGTTTAATTGTTTACAATTTCTATTTACTAACCATATTTGAGTGTTGAGCTTCAAATTATAAGCAAGATACAGAGATTTGCTCACAATTCTATGTTTGTACACAGATCTTAAAAACTAAAGATTAAAAAAGTAAAAAGTTTGTCAATATTTATTAAGAACATTTTCATACTCTGTTCTTCCAGAAACCAACTTTAACAACTAATTGTATTGTAAACTTAACCTTTTTTCGTCATTATTACTCCTACTGTACATGTGATCCTGGACTGTGTTTATGTACATTTGTATAAACTGATTTTGAACCTCAAATACCAGTAAACCGGTCTTGAGTGAATAAAAAAAATTGAAAATCTTAGACAATTCTTTTTTTCCATTTTAAATGCTGAATAGGAAATACCAAGTTAAAAATCTTAAGCTGAATGTAATGAACTCATGTGAACAAAATATGACTCAAACTTAGGCGAACTGTGAGCTCTGTATCTTGCTTATAATTCTACGATTGACGCTGAAATTTTGGTTGAACATTAGAAATTCTATATGAATTAGAGTATGTTAAATACTTGTAAAAACAAAATAAAAGAATGATATTCTGTATATACCTACTCTCTGGAGCCCCCTCTTTATACAATAAATAATGTGAAATTTACATCAATTTTGATAGTTTTTCAAACACGAGTAAATAAAAAACGACATCTTTAAAACAGTTTCCATAGTTCTGACACATTTCTGTTGCGGGGATAAGTAATCATCGCTATTCCTAAGAAAATATCACAGCGGAAAATTATCCTGGTTTGTACGCGAGGTAAATAACAGTCATTTTATTATAATGGAGAAGACAAATTAAATTTTTGAATGTTTTAAATTTGAGGAATTGAGCACATTGAAGTACAATTTTCTTCTTCACATCTATACATGTAGTATTTTTTAAATAAAATACAATAACTATTATTTTTTTTTTAAAAATACAATAACTAGTAATTAGTTGATGAAAAAAATGTACCTATATGCTCTCATTTATTTTGATCGCTTTACAAGGGGGGGGGGGGGGGGCAGAACGAATATATATAGGGAATTGGAAGTTAACAACTTAACAGTGTACACCTACCAAATGTTTAGTTTTATATCTTGCGTAGGATTTTCTTATTCTGGTAAAAAATAGTATCTCATGAAGGTGCAATGTCAAAGATTACGTGTATGCTAAATTAAGTGTAAAATTCGAATACTTGACAATATTTATTTTTTGTTATTCTACCGAGGGACCATATGGCACAATATCTTTTGAACGCCCATTGTTGCTCAGGTGAGCGATGTGGCCCCATGGGCCTCTTGTTTGACATTTCTATCATATTTTTTTAAACTGCTACTAGGTTTCCAATTAATATTTGCCGCCAAAGGGAGAGATTTTTAAATTGTGATGTACCGCTGACAACCCTTTATTTTAGATTTTTTTTTTTTTTGGGTCAACCTTAAAGGGATTCATGTTTTTTTCGAATTTGTTGTCTAATTGTGGTAATTCTAATGCTTGGTAAAGATCACGCTGATTTTGACATTTTAGCTGACGTCATCAAATAAACATGGGACATTCTTTTATTATTCATTTCCTGTAATATTGTGCCAACTTCGGTAGCAAATGTTAATGTACTTTACATGACTTATTATGAGACTGCATGTGCGTATCATATGTACTATAGTTTAGTAATGACAAAGTCTTTTTAAACATTCCTCTTCATTTAAAAAATATACAAAACTAGATCCGATCTCGTTACGAGTAACGAGTAGGTCTTCCGTTCAATTTTGAAATGATACGATTAAAATATCACTGAAATTAAAGAATTCCTCCCTCAACCACTCCCTTTTAGATAATGTATACGATTGTCAATGTCCTTGCAAATGCTTAACAAAGAGTTTTGCTTTTTCACGTACAGAACATTAAAGATTTAAGATTTTAGTACCCTAAAGTCCCTAATTACGTCATCAATGGGTGGTGCAATGAGTTTTACCAACTGATATTGTTACGATCAACAACTTTGCTTCTATAATGCATTACAAAATCTTTATCGTTTTTAAGGTTTGTGTAACAGAATTTACGAGTGTCTTGGCCCCTAATTTAACGGGCCAGCCCTTTTTTCTTGAATTCATTCGAAAGGTCTTACGAATAATAACATTTTTGTTCTAACACTTCTCTAGAATTGTTGTTCATTTTTCAGATACAAATGATTGAATATATTAGGGGCCAGCCCTTTAGATCCTTAATGTAGACAGACATTGGTGTTTTGATTAATGGAATTGAATAGAATCATCAATACAGACATTTTCTTTTATACAATGCTAAACAAAATATGTCCTCTTTTCTAGATATATTTCGTCAAAGTTAAAGTACTTTGGCCCCTAAAAATCCCTTATTCCGTAATAAATGGGCGTGGCAATGATTTTTATACCCCCGCTCCGAAGGAGAGGGGGTATACTGTTTTACCCTTGTGTGTCTGTTTGTCTGTCCGTCTGTCCGTCTGTCTGTCCGTCCGTAACAAAAATTTCTGTCGCATTTATCTCAGCAACTATTTATCGCAGATGCTTGAAATTTTTCCACAATATTTGTATAGGCATGCCATATCGTGGGATAAATATTTTTGTACCAATCGGACGTCAACTTCCTGTTAAATGACGACTTTGTTTATTTTTTAACCAAAATTTTCAAACAAATTTTCGTCAAAGAATTTTCTGCAACTGTTTATTGCAGATGCTTGAAATTTTTACACAATATTTGTAAAGGCATGCCATATCGTGGGATATATTTTAGTACCAATCGGGCGTCAACTTCCTGTTAAATAATGACTCTGTTTATTTTTAGCCAAAATTTTCAAACAAATTTTTGTCAAAGATTTCTCAGCAGCTATTTATGGCAGATGCTTGAAATTTTTACACAGTGTTTGTTAAGGCATGCCATATTGTGGGATATATTTTTGTACCAATCGGACGTCAACTTCCTGTTAATTGACGACTTTGATTATTTTAGCCAAAATTTTCAAACAAATTTTCCTCAAAGATTTCTCAGCAGCTTTTTATCGCAGATGCTTGAAATTTTAACACACTTTTTGTATAGGCATGCCATATTGTGGGATATATTTTTGTACCAATCGGATGCCAGCTTTCTGTTAAATGTCGACTTATTTTGCATATTCACACCAGAGCGGGGGTATCACTAGTGAGTATTGGCTCACAGATATCTTCTTTCTGATGGATATTGTAACGATAAACAACTTTTCTTCTATAATGCATTACAAAATCTGTATCGTTTTTAAGTTATCTGTAATAGAGTTTACGAGAGTATTGGCCCCTAATTTAAGGGGCCAGCCCCTTTTTTCTGGAGTTCATTCGAAAGGTCTCACAAATACTAACATTTTTTGTGATATACACCTATCTAAAATTGTTGATCATTTTTGAGATACAAATGATTAAATTTTTTAGGGACCAGCCCTCTAGATCCCTAATGGGGACAGATATTGGTGTTTTGATTAATGGAATCAATTAGAATCATCGATGCAAACATTTTATATTCTACAATGTCTAACAAAACATGTCTCATTCTTTAGATATATTTCATCCAAGTTAAAGTACTTTGGCCCTTCAAAATCCATAATCACGTAATAAATGGGCGTGGCAATAATTTTACCTGATAGATATTGTAACAATCAACAACTTTGATTTTATAATTCATTACACAATCTTTGTCGTTTCGTTGGAAAGAACTTTTGATTCTCTACCAATTTTGTTTTATATGTTTTAACAAAATATCAACTGATAAAAAGATACAGATCAAAACGCTTGAAAAATTTGATTAAAAATTCGTACCCAATGTTCGTCCCCAGGCGAAAAATGGCGCAGCAACATAATGTAGAGCAACATAATAATGCACAACTTCAAACTGTAGACTACCTATCCTGAAAGTTTCATAGTAATATCTCTGATAGTTTCTGAGATCAACTCTGCACAAAATAGGTCGTAAAAATGTACAAAATGGCCGATAATTCGGTACCGGAAGAGATGATAACAAAAAGTTTGAAAACATATAAAATTCAGATCATATCTCATCACCTGTGAAAAAATGGTTGAAATCTGTCAAATAGTTTCTGGGATATTGCGTGCACAAAACTTGGAAAAAAAACTATATACGATCTCGTTAGGAGTAACGAGTAGGTCTTCCGTTCAATTTTTTTAACGATACGATTAAAATATCAATGAAATTTCAGAATTTCCTCTGAACCCCTCCCTTTTAGATAATGTATACGATTGTCAATATCCTTTACAATGCTTAACAAAGTGTTTTGCCTTTTTACATACAGCACATTAAAGATTTAAGATTTTAGTTCCCTAAAATCCCTAATTATATCGTCAAAGGGTGTGGCAATGAGTTTTACAAACTGGTATTGTTATGATCAACAACTTTGCTTCTATAATGTATTACAAAATCTTGATCGTTTTTAAGTTATGTGTAAGAGATTTTACGAGTTTCTTGGCCCCTAATTGAAGGGGCCAATCCCTTTTGCTTAAGTTCATTGAAAAGGTCTCACAACTACTAACATTTTTGTTCTTACACCTATCTTAAATTGTTGTTCATTTTGTAGATACAAATGATTGAATATTTTAGGGGGCAGCCCTTTAGATTCTTAATGGGAACATTGAATTGATGTATCAATTAGTAGAATCGATCAGTATCATCAATACAGACATTTTCTGTTTTACAGTGCCTAACAAAATATGTCAAATTGCGTCAAAGTTTAAGTACTTTGGCCCCTAGACTTTGCTTCTATAATGCATTACAAAATCTTTATCGTTTTTAAGGTTTGTGTAACAGAATTTACGAGTGTTTTGGCCCCTAATTTAAGGGGCCAGCCCTTTTTTCTTGAGTTCATTCGAAAGGTCTTACGAATAATAACATTTTTTGTTCTAACACTTCTCTAGAATTGTTGTTCATTTTTCAGATACAAATGATTGAATATTTTAGGGGCCAGCCCTCTAGACCTAATATAGACAGGCATTTGTGTTTTGATTAATGGAATTGAATAGATTTATCAATACAGACATTTTCTTTTCTACAATGCTAAACAAAATATGTCTTCTTCTCTAGATATATTGCGTCAAAGTTTAAGTACTTTGGCCCCTAAAAATCCCAAATTACGTAATAAATGGGCGTGGCATTGATTTTCCCTGATGGATATTGTAACGATCAACAACTTTGCTTCTATAATGCATTACAACATTTGTATTGTTTTAAAGTTATCTGTAATAGAGTTTACGAGAGTATTGGCCCCTAATTTAAGGGGCCAGCCCCTTTTTTCTGGAGTTCATTCGAAAGGTCTCACAAATACTAACATTTTTTGTTCTTACACCCATCAAAAATTGTTGATCATTTTTGAGATACAAATGATTGAATATTTAAGGGACCAGCCCTCTAGATCCTTAATAGGGACAGACATTGGTGTTTTGATTAATGGAATCGATTAGAATCATCAATACAGACATTTTCTTTTCTACAATGCTAAACAAAATATGTCTCCTTCTCTAGATATATTGCGTCAAAGTTTAAGTACTTTTGCCCCTAAAAATCCCTATTACTTAATAAATGGGCGTGGCAATGATTTTCCCTGATAGATATTCTTACGATCAACAACTTTGCTTCTATAATGCAAAATCTGTATCGTTTTTAAGTTATCTGTAATAGGGTTTACGAGTAAAATTAATAAAAATTATATATTTTAAGCATCATTGGTACTTAAAGATTACCAATTTGTTTATAGTTTTACCCCATTATGCTTCGCTAATTAAGAATGAACGAAAATTCTTCAAAAGATCCCGGAAATCATCTGTATTTTGGGATTTTACAATCTTGCGCGTGCGCAATACATTCCCGTTAACGGGGTCTTTAGTTTGTTTCCACAAGATCATATTTGCTTGAATAAACTCAGAAATATATTTATGATTTCTTATGAGAGAAATTATAAAATAACAAAAAAAAACATATCAACTTAGTACTGATTTTTGTTTTCGTGATGGCAAAAAAATATTTGATTCCATGCATAAAATTCACATTATATTTCTTAGGAGAGTGAAGATAGAATGTTTTATCGTTAAAATGATAAATGCCCGGTTTTACGATAGATTGTGTTCCATGTATTGTGTCTGTAGCAAAGAAAATACGTGTACGTTGATGAAAAAGTGTTTAATTCTTCCATTATATGGATTAAATTTTTAGATGAAAGTTATTTACAGTCTCAAAAAGGTTAATTGTTATGAATTTGATTGTTATATTCAATGCAACTTCATTAACTTTTTTCAAAATCGTTTCGGATCGATTCTGCAATTTTCTGTTATATTATTGGTATATCGGAGGCATTCTGACTTTCCATGGTGAGGGCCTTTCCTGAGACACAGATTATTCTAACTAAGGAAAGTGAAATTAATAGCATTATTGTAGCTTTGATATGTTAATGTCAACGATACGGTGTGTCGATGTATCTATTTCGTAAATGTCCGATATGCAATGTCAACCCGTGCACGCACGGTTCAATATCAAGTATAATATGATAAAGGTGGTCTCATAAAAGTGATGTACCATCTCGGTGAGCTTTATAATCTCTGATTACCTAAGTTTGACGCATACAAATGTAAGGGGAGTCCATTTAAAGGGGCATGGTCACGATTTTGGTCAAATTTTATTTTTTTGTTTTTATTATTTTCATTGCTTTAAAATGCATTTCTAATGATCAAATTAAATTTGAGAGTCATTCGTAGATTTATAAGCAAGATACAGGGCTCACAATTTCTTTGTCATGTAAACAAGGCTCGTGCCCTGTTTTTGTATACATAGGTTCCATATACCAGTAAAAAATCTTTTCCAGCTTATTTGTCAATTTTTAAAATTTATTGTAAGCATTGATATACAATTCCTGTGTTAAAAACGTTCAACACATTCGTTTTAGGTTTAAAACTGAAATTTTTACTTCAACGTTCAAAATGTAAACAAACGCTTTGTTTACATAGCGAATAATTTCAAGCTCTGTAACTCGCTTATAACTCAACAAATGAGACTCGAATAACGGTTGCCAATAAAAAATGCCTTTCTGAAGCATTGTAAATACTAAAATCGGGAAACTAATTTTTGACCAAAATCGTGACCATGCCCCTTTAAAAAATTTAAAATCGCATTTTAATGAAAATATGTGTTTTTGCAAAGTTTTGAATTTTGGTATTTAATTGGAATTGGTCTCTCTTAGTTTGACACTTTGGACATTTATCATAAATAAAATTGTTGCTAAGAAGTGTTAAATGTTATTCTTTATTTTAGATGTAGCATCAAACACCCAAACACCTAGCGTCTCTAGAAATGTGAAAGTAACTGTCGTCGGGATTCCGGACAAAGCAGAGGCTGCCTCAAATTGTCTGCATGATTTTATTGAAAATTTTAAAAAGGTGAGGCAATGTTTTAGTTTCGTGAAGGATGACAGACCCACAACTAAGTTGCGATGGTTATATTGGTTTTTTTAACCGTTTTTTTGGTCACTTAGTGAGTCAGTCTGTCAGTCCTGTTATATATAGTAAGCCCAACTTTTCTTACTGAATTTCGTGTCACTCTGTAGGTATTTAGGACACAATATGAAGATGTGCATATAACCAGGAAATTCAGAGTCCATTATTTGTCTAAAAAATGCAACCCATTTAATTTGATTGTTGAGTTTTTGCCTTATATTAAAAATAGTTGAGTTTTTAAGCGCAACACCTATTAAACTATAGCACATGTCTAAATCCATTGTTTTTCTGGGAAATTCGACCCTATAAAATTAAGAAATTTGTGATTGTCTCAGGAATATATGCACGAATTTGCAGGAAAGTTTTATCTGATGATTTTTGCATGGTATGCTCTTTATCAAATTGTTTTGTGTCATAAACTCATATTCTGTCATTCATTATGTGTAGCATTGTCAAGTTATTTGGAAGAGTGGGGTATGTTAGTTAGATCACTTTTTGGGAGTTTATTTCAATCAACTTTCTCTTAAAAACCGGAAGTAAATCAGTTATTTGACCTAGGTACAAATAATGAATGAAAAACCACCGCTTAAAATCATAAATAATTCGATGTAATAAATCCAGAAGCATTGTTTTTCAAAGAAATTTCTTTAAATACCATGAAAATTGCAAGATTTAAAATGGTACAATTAAAATAGATGTTTTTATTGTCGTATGCATTCCTGTGCCAGAGTTAATTAGACTAGTTTTCTTATGTTGTTTACAGCAGTAGCAATTTGAATGAAGGGCAGATTATCAGATCTAAAGATTTAACCATTATATATTATTATTTGTTTGTTTAAAAAATTGCTTGGATACTATTTTTCATAAATATTTTGATTACTAATGCACATACTGCATCGTAGAATTTGATGAAGTTAAATCTATTTTTAAATATTACACAACATGATTCATATGGGGTTTTTTTCGTCTACTAGTATAATTCTGAATTCTTGTAGGAAAAGCCGGAGAATTCATGTTAGAAAACAAATGTGCCTATTTATTCAGATAAATGGAGGACACTACTTGCCCTGCAAAATTACTTATCATTGATTTATAGTCTTTGGAATTGACATTTCATATTGTAATCGTATAGTGGTAATTATAACGTCACGGCACCAATGTAATCGTATAGTGGTTATTATAACATCACGGCACCAATTAATGTAATCGTATAGTGGTTTTAACTTTAATTTATACCAGGAGTTCCATGATATTCTTAAGTCTATAGTCGCTTAAGTTAAGTCAGTCTCAAATCCGTCTGTTTTCTAAGTCTAAATCCAAAACTCCATAATAATGTAAAGATTCTAGAAATTAATATCGACGCTCAATCACTCTGTCAAATATTTACGAGCATTTCAAAATCACGCTAGCTCTAGCCCAAGTTCCAGCTACATGAAAATGAAAACACTTGTTATGGTACCATAGATTTATTAATGAGCAAATGTGATATACACAAATATACAATTATACAAACTTCCCGTTATCACCATCCTTACCAAGTAACAACGTAAATGTAAGCCTGCCTTTAAGTTAATTGAAAGTCCAAGTAACCCAAACCTGATGCCAACCCATTTAGCACGGACTAAACGCCTTGCATGCAACACAATGGAAATAAACAAAACACTTAGCAAGGCAATGAACGAGACGGGAAACGGAGACTGGGGCCAACCCATCTACCCGGGGAAGTGAGTTAATTGACTTGAACCTTAGAGAAGATTCCACGTCAACTGCCGGACTAAGGCAAATCCTGACTTTATATACACCGCTCTGTGGGGATGTGTTTCTCTTAACCAATCAGATCGACTATATATATTTATAACTCGAACCAGCTTTTCCCCACATCATTATGAATAACACAGACACTTTCTGAATGATACTTAAACAAATACAACCAATCATATTTATCGTTACGTTTTGCATAAGCTATAGACGAACATGTGCTTGACATGTGACCATGCTAAATATAATCCTATCACAATATTATGTTTCAACTTATTAAAGCTCATTTTTGCCATTCTGTAATGTGTAATGAAAAAAGCACTGTTCAAATGCCTTACTGAACTACGATGTGAAACATGTCGTGAAAGGGTGTTTATTTTTTATTACACTTATACGTATGTAGATTTAGTAACGTTTAAATTAAGGTGGAATGCTTAACCAAAATGATATTTTATGGATATTAAAGTATTATTTCTGACACATAATTTCGTTGTTCAAAGGATATATACCCTGAATTCTTTTATACGATATTTTTGGGTTTTTTATGTTGAAGGGGGAAATCTATTTTGAATGCAAGCAACACCCTGTAAAGTTTAAAATTTGGTGTGAAAAATGATGTCCATTAATGTCAATAATACTTTTAATTTTTTAACTAAAATACTATTTATAATAATAAAAAAACCAACTTTTGTTGATATTTTTCAAATCTATGAATAACATCTTTAAAAGAGCCATTTCTTGTAGAGAAGAAATATTAGAAAATCGTTTAAAAAAAAGAATTTTAGAACTATTAGTATATACATTTCAAAATTTATCCGATCTCGATCAAAAACAAACTAATCAATGTCTAATTTGCAAAAAAGAGGGGAAAAAAGCAACAATATTTCTTTATTTGCAGTCAGGAAATCAGTTGAATTTAATGGTTCAATTTATTTACAATCAATAATACAACCCAACATCCTAGCTTTTGAATTCAATTGTTTTAGGCTTTAAATTTTACTTCATTTAAGTCGATATCAGTTTAATTTCAATCGGATGTGGATCAATTTTAAGATTTATCAATATTCAAACCATTTTTAGCTCACCTGAGCCAAAGGCTCAAGTGAGCTTTTCTGATCACAATTTGTCCGTTGTCTGTGTAACGGGATTTCTTAGCAATAATGAAGACAATCCTTTCTCTTAATTTCTTTAATGATGTTATATTTTTATGCTCTGTAATATATATTATGATAAAATAAATATAACATAATTGTATAATATCAAGTCATAAAATACATTTATACATTATTACAATAGAATTATCTTTAAATACATTTCCATTGAAATATACACATTTCATCATTCCCATATACATATAATTTCATTCAGTCCAAGATTAGAAAGACACAATTAAGGGAAATGACTCTTATCAATTTTAACTTACAAAAGTTATCTTTCTTATACAATAAAAAATTAAAATACACAATTATAAATCATACCAATTTATGAAATTGAGTCCGGTTCCAACCGTTCAGTTATCTTCAATTACTGATGTTAATTGATCTGAATATTAAATATATATCTAAATACATGTTCCTTACATATATTTCCTATTCACAATATAAAACACTTTAATATTTCCTTAGAAATATTAACTATTATATATTAAGCTGTATTTCATATGCTTGTCCATCAGATTTATCTACATCTGACACAATGAAGAAATACAACTTTACTTATCAGATTTATCTACATCTGATATATACAATATTTACAAAGTAATTCCTTCTAAATAATTAATCCTGATACATTGTAGTTCATAATATAAACTAAATTTTCTATAATATTAGTAAATGGTTAAAATAGAAACTTACATTGTCTGGATGTCTTCAGGTCTTCAGAATAAAAGAAAAAGGATATTTGACAGAAATAAACTTCTCTGTTCAAATTCTGAGAGTGTTCTACCTGAATACTGTTCACAAGACAATGAAAACTCTTAACCGATAAAACCCGAGAATTTTCAGTATCAACCAATGAATGTAAAATGTTTGAGTGTGTGTGTGTGGATCTAAAGGGGTGGAAGGCTCTAACTAAATACCTTATTAGTAGAAGAAAGAATTAGAATTTATTTTATTTTAATTTGATAAACTTTTATTTATTTACATTTATATTTTATTTTTATTCATTATTTTTTTAATTTAAAACACATCTACTACATCTGTCGTTGTTGTCGTCGTCGTTGCTATAAACTTTTCACATTTTCATCTTCTTCTCAAGAACCACTGGGGAGATTTCAACCGAATTTGGCACAAAGCCACACTAGGTTAAGGGGATTCAAATTTATTCAAATGAAGGGCCATGCCCTCTTAAAAGGGGAGATAATTGAGAATTATTGAAAATTTGTTGGTATTTTTCAAAAATCTTCTTCTCAAAAACTATTAGGCCAGAAAAGCTCAAATTTAAATGGAATCATCCCCAGATCGTATAGATTCAAGTTTGTTCAAATCATGGTCCCCGGGGGAAGTGTGGGGCCAAAATTTGGGGATCAAGTTTTACGTAGGAAAAAATAGAGAAAATCTTTAAAAATCTTCTCAAAAACTATCAGGCTGGAAAAGCTAAAACTTTAATGGAAGCATCCCCAGATCGTATAGATTCAAGTTTGTTCATATCATGGTCCCCAGGGGTAGGGTGGGGCCACAATTTAGGGATCAAGTTTTACATAGGAATAAATTGAGAAACTCTTTAAAAATCTTCTTCTCAAAAACTATCAGGCCAGAAAAGCTCAAATTTAAATGATAGCGTCCTCAGATAGTGTAGATTCAGGTTTGTTCAAATCATGGTCCCCGGAGGTAGGGTGGGGCCACAATTGGGGGATCAAGTTTTACATAGGAATATATAGAGAATTTTTTTAAAAATCTTCTTCTCAAAAACTCTTAGGCCAGAAAAGCTCAAATTTAAATGGAAGCATCCTCAGGTAGTGTAGATTCAAGTTTGTTCAAATTATAGTCCCGGGGGTAGGGTTGGGCCACAATTGGGGGATCACGTTTTACGTAGGAATATATAGAGAAAATCTTTAAAAATCTTCTTCTCCAAAACTAAAAGGCAAGGAAACCTAAAATTTTAACAGAAGCATCCTCAGGTAGTGTAGATTCAAGTTTGTTCAAATCATGGTCCCCGGGGGTAGGGTGGGGCCACAATTGGGGGATCAAGTTTTACATAGGAATATATAGAGAATTATTTTTTTAAAAATCTTCTTCTCAAAAACTCTTAGGCCAGAAAAGCTCAAATTTAAATGGAAGCATCCACAGGTAGTGTAGATTCAAGTTTGTTCAAATTATAGTCCCGGGGGTAGGGTTGGGCCACAATTGGGGGATCACGTTTTACGTAGGAATATATAGAGAATATCTTTAAAAATCTTCTTCTCAAAAACTATTAGGCCAGAAAAGCTAAAATTTAAATGGAAGCATCCTCAGATAGCGTAGATTCAAGTTTTTTTAAATCATGGTCCCCGGGGGTAGGGTGGGGCCACAATTAGGGATCAAGTTTTACATAGGAATATATAGAGAATATCTTTAAAAATCTTCTCAAAAACTATTAAGCCAGAAAAGTTAAAAAAAATGGAAGCATTCACAGGTAGTGTAGATTCAAGTTTGTTCAAACCATGGTCCCCGGGGGTAGGGTGAGGTCACAATTGAGGGATCAAGTTTTACATAGGAATATATAGAGAAATTCTTTAAAAATCTTTTAAAAAACTATCAGGCCAGAAAAGCTCAAATAAAAAAGATAGCATCCTCAGATAGTGAAGATTCAAGTTTGTTTAAATCATGGTCCCCGGGGGTAGGGTGGGACCACAATTCGGGGATCAAGTTTTACATAGGAATAGATAGAGAAAATCTTTAAAAAATTTCTTCTCAAAAACTATTAGGCCAGAAAAGCTCAAATTAAAATGGAAGCATCCTCAGGTAGTGTAGATTCAAGTTTGTTCAAATCATGGTCCCCGTGGTTAGGGTGGTGCCACGATTGGGGGATAAATTTTTATAAAGGAATATATTGAGAAAATCTTTAAAAAAAATTTTTTAAAAACTATTCGGCCAAGAAAGCTCAAATTGGCGTGTAACCATCCTCAGGTAATGTAGTTTCAAGTTTGTTCAAATCTTGGTCCCTTGGAGTAGGGCGGGGCCACAATGGGGGATAAATTTTTATATATAGAGAAATTCTTTAAAAATCGTCTCAAAACTATTAGGCCAGGAAAGCCCAAATTTGAGTAGAAGCATCTCCAGATCATAAATTAAAGTTTGTTTAAATAATAGTCCAGGGGTAGGGGGAGGCTACAATGGGGGATAAATTTTTACATAGGAATATATAGAGAAAATCTTTAAAAATCTTCTTTTTAAAGACTATTTGGCCAGAAAAGCTTAAACTTGTATAGAGGCATCCTTGGGTAGTGTAAATTCAAGTTTGCAAAACCACAGTCCCTAGTGGTAGGGCGGGGCGGGATGGCGGTTTGAATTTTTACATTGGAATATATAGAGAAAATTTTTAAAAATATTCTGGAAAAGTTTTCGTTCCAAAACTCAGTACTTTGTGTGAAAGCACAGGTTATGCAGATTTATGTTTGATGAAACCATGGGGGGGGGGGGGTATATAGGAATAGAGAGAAATCTTTTTACAGGTACAACAACAAAAGGGGCTTGGTATTTACCAAAAAAAAAGAGGTGCAATAAAATTGGCAGATTTTTAGCAAGAACTACTGTACTTAGTTGTCAAGATATTTTGATACTGTAATGCTTATTTGATCAGAATTAAGACAATTGTTGCTCAGGTGAGCGATGTGGCCCCTGGGCCTCTTGTTTTTCATAAAATGATTGCCTTACGTATCCTCTCTGTGGGATAGTGTTTGAGCAATCTCTTGAAAACGATGTTCTTAATACGCTTAAAAATCATAGAACATGCACGTGACATCATATATTTTTCTCATAATAAAAATGTACACACTCTACCTAATTATGCACAAGTTACACATTAGTGCATTTTTGGATTTATTCAAAACTGTCTCACCAGCTGGAAGTTTTGCTTGAATCCCATCGGTAAAACTTTTGTGCGATCCTTTTTGTCTCCAAATTAAAATAAATTCAAGATTTAGATACCCGTAATATCATACGCATGTGAAGATTATATTATACAGGAAGATATATGGAGTTAAGTCAGCCACGTTTTTAAGATAATTTTTATTGTTGGATTTTCCATGTAATGCAGTAATAGATGTTTGTTGCAGGTGCTTAAATTGAGACATATTTTTGTTTTGGAGTTGAAAAAAGTGTTTGTGGTTCTTCAGAAATCTACATCAATTTTTCCGTGTTTGGAATATATTTTTTCAAATATGTTATAAATTCCTTTTTCTCTGTGATATAAGATTTAGCTAGGTGTGATGTTACAGAGCAAGTATTACAGTATACATACTAGTATTAAGTGTAAATGATTTTCTATATTTATTACCAGATCTATAGCCCAGTTTAATTAGAAAAGTCTTTCCAAGTGCAAAATATATTAAAATAAGAATCTAAAGAGCTTGTAGACAGTGCCTGTTCCAAAAAATAATCATAAGGTATCTCTACGATGTTGTAGAAAAAAGAAGATGGGAATACAATAAAGCAAGATGAAGCTATACAGCCTTCAAAATCTGCAGAAAATAAAGAAATAGAAAAATCAAGTAAGATACAGTTTGAAATGACAATGAATGAAGAATTCATAAATGTGAAATTCTAAAAATAGACTTCATAATGTGCGTTTAAACCATTTGAACATTTTTATTATTGCAGTTACTGACAAAGAAGCATCATCCTCAAGTAAATTAGGCAATGAAAGGTGGTTTCATTTAATTAAAAACTTATTGATTATTATTATCTAAAATAACAAACGCATAAGTTTATTAACGTAAGAAAAAATTAACTTCATTTTTTTCTTGTAGAGAAAATGTATCCGTTCATGGAGAGTCTTTGCGATTGATTCTTGTGAAAACGGCTTCAGAAACTGACCCAAATCTAACGATGTCGGAGTGCAGAAAGCATTTGAATGGAATTAAATATAAAAAGATCATTTGTCCCTTTGAAAATACCTACAGTGCTTTAGTGAAATTTGAAACACAGAAAGGTTTGTGTTGTATAAATTAATCGTTAATTACCTGTTATTTTGTTTTACATCTATATCTTAAATCTTTGAAATGTTTGGCGTTACAGTTGACTATTTCCCTAGCAAAATTTAAAATACATGTTGTTTAACTACAAGAGAATTTATTTCAAAAGGTGTCAAATAAATAACGTATGTAAAGGAATAGTTAGGATTCAGAGAGTCTTAATGTCCCTGTATGTTTCTTACGGCCAAATGCATATTTGTCAGTGAGAAGTTATAACATTTGCGAATCTTCATCAAAATTGTGAATGTCATGAGCCCGAATGGAATGAAAGATAAGGCTTAGACTATTTAAACCTCCAAAATTAAAAAAAAATCAGATTTAAGAAATCAATCCTCATTTATGATTATTGATTTGGTTAGACGTGATATTACATATACTAGATATCCCTCTTTAAAATAAGTGAGAGTTTCTCAAATCTGAGAAGAGATAAACCCATTTTACCATAATGTTTTGTGTAAGAAGAATGCGTTGTAATGTATGTATGTATTTAACTCATATTCATAGAATAAAAAATTGTTTTGGGCAAGTAAGTTATTTTATAAAGAAAGGAAAGGGACATTTAATGTAAAAAAAATAAATTAAAGCTATACACATGATGACGTACATCAGCAATGAATGATGATGAAAAAAGTTTTTGTTTTTAATATTAAAATTATCTTAATGCTGTTAATTGTCATTATATGTCATACAGTTATTGATATGAAATAATATCATCAGTAATATGTGAAATGATTTGTCGTTCATGATACTCTTACCCTTGCCTGTTTTAATACGGTAATACTCACTCGGACTAAAATAGTATACTGGGAAAGCCCATACGTACTTTTGTACTCATTAAATATTATAATCTTTCAATCTTTAAACCATATAAGTATGAGAGGGTTGATCATCCATCCACATTTCTACATAAGTCAAAAATTAAATGTCAATGGAAAAAAGTTAAGGTACAGCTTGATAAATCAACCAAATAATTTGATACAAGGGGAACAGAATAAACAAAAATACCAATTGCCAGAGGCATGCATACAATTTGTCATACAGGAAAAATAAAAAAGTAAGAATAGACGTATGTATGACAACAATCAATATTTATGTAAGACTTTGGTATAAAGGATCAGAACAGGAAAACAATTAAGAAGAACAGGCATCATCAAAAAATATTTGAAATGGGTGTACAAAAACTTCTTGGAGATGTCCCGTTAATATTCAATGAAAGCATAACTTTCCTGTCAGGAAAATAAATAATATCTATGTAACAAGATCGAATTCAGCTTTGTAATTAAGGACATATAGGTATTTTTATTAGTAAACAAAAACATGCGTTTCTACAATTTATCATTTTTTACTCAAATTATAGATTTATAGCTTTATTGTCATGTTTATCGACTGACGCAGTTAAAGAAACAGTTCGCCCGATGCATTTATAAGTTTTGGATGTAATTATGTAATAAATATAAATAAACATTGAAGAAAATTACAGACATGATTTTATATATTTTTCATTTTATTTGTACTCCTCTTGACGTTATCTGTCATTAATTGCTTTAGAGGTATCAAAGTGTTCTTTATTGAAATCAAAACCTTATGCCTTTCACATGTCCAGTTTTAAGGAAATAAATATCTAATGATTGTAATGCAAGTAATAAAAACTGTCTTTTGGTGTCATCTTTTAAAAACAAATATAACTTCATTCACACAATCGGCAATAAAACTCTTTATCACACTCAAAATGTCTTCAATCTATGCAGTCTTATGGTAAAAGTTTGCATTTAATAAGAATTTTGTGTTGGAGTTCTGAGACAACTCTATGTCAATGTTAGACTTGCAGTTTATCATCAAAAATAAAAGAATCATATATTGATAATGTATACAAGTAGAAGTGTATTTTTATGGTAATAATTAATTCCTGTGCTAAAATTGAGTTTTGGGGCATCTTTGATGATGTGACTGCAACTCGCCAGTGTGTAAACTTTATTATTTATAAAATTGTATTTTATGTTTTCAGATGTTGATCAAGTGCTGTCAAACCAAAAGAGTGCTAACTACGCATTTAAAAATCTTCCTGAGGAAGTAAGCATTTAGCGATTTGTGAATCATTGTTCTCCTTTTTAGCTTACACTTTCTGGAGAGTACCAAGTCGTTCTGTTCAATGTTTTTTAAAAATTTATTTTTTCAGAGTCTTAAAATCTGACTCAATTTACTACAAAATGGTCAATGCCATTTTCCCCGAAATATAATAGAAGTATATGTCAGGGATGTAAATGTTTAGAAATCGAACATAGCAAGTCAGATGTAGTCAAGTGTCAACATCATACCGGATTGGGTGAATTAAAGTGGCTCGACACACCAGTCAAATATTTTATGGATGGATGATGGATAGAGAAATAATTTTTAACTCACCTGAGCCAAAGGCTCAAGTGAGCTTTTCTGATTACAATTCGTCCGTTACAATTGGTCCCCGGGGGTAGGGTGGGGCCATAATAGGGGTATCAAGTTTTACGTAGGAATATATGGAGAAAATCTTTAAAATTTTTCTTCTCAAAAACTATTAAGCCAGAAAAGCTCAAACTAAAATGGAAGCATCCTCGGGTAGTGTTGATTCAAATTTATTCAAATCATGGTCCCCGTGGGAAGGGTGGGGCCACAATGGGGGAATCAAGTTTTACATAGGAATATATAGAGAAAATCTTTAGAAATCTTCTTCTCAAAAACTATCAGGCCAGAAAAGCTAAAATTTAAGTGGAAGCATTCTCAGATAGCGTAGATTCAAGTTTGTTCAAGTCATGGTCCCCTTGGGTAGGGTGGGGCCACAATGGGGGGATCAAGTTTTACATAGGAATATATTAAGAAAATCTTTAAAATCTTCTTCTCAAAAAATATTAAGCCAGGAAAGCTCAAATAAGAGTGGAAGCATTCTCAGGTAGTGTAGATTTAAGTTTGTTCAAATCATGGTCCCCGGGGGAAGGGTGGGGCCACAATGGGTGGATAAATTTTTATATAGGAATATATTGAGAAAATCTATAAAAATCTTCGTCTCAAAAACAGTTAGGCCAAGAAAGCTCAAATTGGTATGTAGCCATTCTCAGATAATGTAGATATAAGTTTGTTCAAATCATGGTCCCTGGAGGTAGGGCGGGGCCACAATGGGGGGATCAAGTTTTACATAGGAATGTATAGAGAAAATCTTTAAAATCTTCTTCTCAAAAACTATCAGGCCAGAAAAGCGCAAATTTGAGTGGAAGCATCCACAGATAGCGTAGATTCAAGTTTGTTCAGGTCATGGTCCCCGGGGGAAGGGTGGGGCCACAATTGGGGGATCAAGTTTTACATAGGAACATATTAAGAAAATCCTTAAAAATCTTCTTCCCAAAAACTATCAGGCCAGGAAAGCTCATAATGTAGATATAAGTTTGTTCAAATCATGGTCCCTGGAGGTAGGGCGGGGCCACAATGGGGGGATCAAGTTTTACATAGGAATGTATAGAGAAATTCTAAAAATCTTCTTCTCAAAAAATATCAGGCCAAAAAAGCGCAAATTTGAGTGGAAGCATCCTCAGATAGCGTAGATTCAAGTTTGTTCAAGTCATGCTCCCCGTGGGTAGGGTGGGGCCACAATGGGGGGATCAAGTTTTACATAGGAATATATTAAGAAAATCTTTAAAAATCTTCTTCTCAAAAAATATCAAGCCAGGAAAGCTCAAATAAGAGTGGAAGCATTCTCAGGTAGTGTAGATTTAAGTTTGTTCAAATCATGGTCCCCGGGGGAAGGGCGGGGCCACAATGGGGGGATCAAGTTTTACATAGGAATATATTAAGAAAATCTTTAAAAATCTTCTTCTCAAAAAATATCAAGCCAGGAAAGCTCAAATAAGAGTGGAAGCATTCTCAGGTAGTGTAGATTTAAGTTTGTTCAAATCATGGTCCCCGGGGGAAGGGTAGGGCCACAATTGGGGGATAAATTTTTATACAGGAATATATAGAGAAAATCTTTAAAAATCTTCTTCTCAAAAACAGTTAGGCCAAGAAAGCTCAAATTGGTATGTAACCATTCTCAGATAATGTAGATATAAGTTTGTTCAAATCATGGTCCCTGGAGGTAGGGCGGGGCCACAATGGGGGGATCAAGTTTTACATAGGAATGTATAGAGAAAATCTTTAAAATCTTCTTCTCAAAAACTACCAGGCCAGAAAAGCGCAAATTTGAGTTGAAGCATCCACAGATAGCGTAGATTCAAGTTTGTTCAAGTCATGGTCCCCGGGGGAAGGGTGGGGCCACAATGATGGGATCAAGTTTTACATAGGAATATATTAAGAAAATCTTTAAAAATCGTCTTCTCAAAAACTTTCAGGCCAGGAAAGCTCAAATTAGAGTGGAAGCATCCTCAGGTAGTGTAGATTCAAGTTTATTCAGATCATGGTCCCCGGGGGAAGGGTGGGGCCACAATTGGGGGATAAATTTTTATATAGGAATATATTGAGAAAATCTATAAAAATCTTCTTCTCAAAAACAGTTAGGCCAAGAAAGCCCAAATTGGTATGTAACCATTCTCAGATAATGTAGATATAAGTTTGTTCAAATCATGGTCCCTGGAGGTAGGGGGGGCCACAATGGGGGGATCAAATTTTACATAGGAATGTATAGAGAAAATCTAAAAGTCTTCTTCTCAAAAACTATCAGGCCAGAAAAGCGCAAACTTGAGTGGAAGCATCCTCAGATAGCGTAGATTCAAGTTTGTTCAAGTCATGGTCCCCGTGGTAGGGTGGGGCCAGAATGGGGGGATCAAGTTTTCCATAGGAATATATTAAGAAAATCTTTAAAAATCGTCTTCTCAAAAACTTTCAGGCCAGGAAAGCTCAAATTAGAGTGGAAGCATACTCAGGTAGTGTAGATTCAAGTTTATTCAGATCATGGTCCCCGGAGGAAGGGTGGGGCCACAATTGGGGGATAAATTTTTATATAGGAATATATTGAGAAAATCTATAAAAATCTTCTTCTCAAAAACAGTTAGGCCGAGAAAGCTCAAATTGGTATGTAACCATTCTCAGATAATGTAGATATAAGTTTGTTCAAATCATGGTCCCTGGAGGTAGGGCGGGGCCACAATGGGGGGATCAAGTTTTACTTAGGAATGTATAGAGAAATTCTAAAAATCTTCTTCTCAAAAACTATCAGGCCAAAAAAGCGCAAATTTGAGTGGAAGCATCCTCAGATAGCGTAGATTCAAGTTTGTTCAAGTCATGGTCCCCGTGGGTAGGGTGGGGCCACAATGGGGGGATCAAGTTTTACATAGGAATATATTAAGAAAATCTTTAAAAATCTTCTTCTCAAAAAATATCAAGCCAGGAAAGCTCAAATAAGAGTGGAAGCATTCTCAGGTAGTGTAGATTTAAGTTTGTTCAAATCATGGTCCCCGGGGTAAGGGTAGGGCCACAATTGGGGGATAAATATTTATACAGGAATATATAGAGAAAATCTTTAAAAATCTTCTTCTCAAAAACAGTTAGGCCAAGAAAGCTCAAATTGGTATGTAACCATTCTCAGATAATGTAGATATAAGTTTGTTCAAATCATGGTCCCTGGAGGTAGGGCGGGGCCACAATGGGGGGATCAAATTTTACATAGGAATGTATAGAGAAAATCTTTAAAATCTTCTCAAAAACTATCAGGCCAGAAAAGCGCAAATTTGAGTGGAAGCATCCACAGATAGCGTAGATTCAAGTTTGTTCAGGTCATGGTCCCCGGGGGAAGGGTGGGGCCACAATGGGGGGATCAAGTTTTACATAGGAATATATTAAGAAAATCCTTAAAAATCTTCTTCTCAAAAACTATCAGGCCAGGAAAGCTCAAATTAGGGGAAGCATTCTCAGGTAGTGTAGATTTAAGTTTGTTCAAATCATGGTCCCCGGGGGAATGGTAGGGCCACAATTGGGGGATCAATTTTTATACAGGAATATATAGAGAAAATCTTTAAAAATCTTCTTCTCAAAAACAGTTAGGCCAAGAAAGCTCAAATTGGTATGTAGCCATTCTCAGATAATGTAGATATAAGTTTGTTCAAATCATGGTCCCTGGAGGTAGGGCGGGGCCACAATTGGGGGATCAAGTTTTACATAGGAATGTATAGAGAAAATCTTTAAAATCTTCTCAAAAACTATCAGGCCAGAAAAGCGCAAATTTGAGTGGAAGCGTCCACAGATAGCGTAGATTCAAGTTTGTTCAGGTCATGGTCCCCGGGGGAAGGGTGGGGCCACAATGGGGGGATCAAGTTTTACATAGGAATATATTAAGAAAATCCTTAAAAATCTTCTTCCCAAAAACTATCAGGCCAGGAAAGCTCATAATGTAGATATAAGTTTGTTCAAATCATGGTCCCTGGAGGTAGGGCGGGGCCACAATGGGGGGATCAAGTTTTACATAGGAATGTATAGAGAAATTCTAAAAATCTTCTTCTCAAAAACTATCAGGCCAGAAAAGTGCAAATTTGAGTGGAAGCATCCTGAGATAGCGTAGATTCAAGTTTGTTCAAGTCATGGTCCCCGTGGGTAGGGTGGGGCCACAATGGGGGGATCAAGTTTTACATAGGAATATATTAAGAAAATCTTTAAAAATCTTCTTCTCAAAAAATATCAAGCCAGGAAAGCTCAAATAAGAGTGGAAGCATTCTCAGGTAGTGTAGATTTAAGTTTGTTCAAATCATGGTCCCCGGGGGAAGGGCGGGGCCACAATGGGGGTATCAAGTTTTACATAGGAATATATTAAGAAAATCTTTAAAAATCTTCTTCTCAAAAAATATCAAGCCAGGAAAGCTCAAATAAGAGTGGAAGCATTCTCAGGTAGTGTAGATTTAAGTTTGTTCAAATCATGGTCCCCGGGGGAAGGGTAGGGCCACAATTGGGGGATAAATTTTTATACAGGAATATATAGAGAAAATCTTTAAAAATCTTCTTCTCAAAAACAGTTAGGCCAAGAAAGCTCAAATTGGTATGTAACCATTCTCAGATAATGTAGATATAAGTTTGTTCAAATCATGGTCCCTGGAGGTAGGGCGGGGCCACAATGGGGGGATCAAGTTTTACATAGGAATGTATAGAGAAAATCTTTAAAATCTTCTTCTCAAAAACTACCAGGCCAGAAAAGCGCAAATTTGAGTGGAAGCATCCACAGATAGCGTAGATTCAAGTTTGTTCAAGTCATGGTCCCCGGGGGAAGGGTGGGGCCACAATGAGGGGATCAAGTTTTACATAGGAATATATTAAGAAAATCTTTAAAAATCGTCTTCTCAAAAACTTTCAGGCCAGGAAAGCTCAAATTAGAGTGGAAGCATCCTCAGGTAGTGTAGATTCAAGTTTATTCAGATCATGGTCCCCGGGGGAAGGGTGGGGCCACAATTGGGGGATAAATTTTTATATAGGAATATATTGAGAAAATCTATAAAAATCTTCTTCTCAAAAACAGTTAGGCCAAGAAAGCTCAAATTGGTATGTAACCATTCTCAGATAATGTAGATATAAGTTTGTTCAAATCATGGTCCCTGGAGGTAGGGCGGGGCCACAATGGGGGGATCAAGTTTTACATAGGAATGTATAGAGAAAATCTAAAAGTCTTCTTCTCAAAAACTATCAGGCCAAAAAAGCGCAAACTTGAGTGGAAGCATCCTCAGATAGCGTAGATTCAAGTTTGTTCAAGTCATGGTCCCCGTGGGTAGGGTGGGGCCAGAATGGGGGGATCAAGTTTTCCATAGGAATATATTAAGAAAATCTTTAAAAATCGTCTTCTCAAAAACTTTCAGGCCAGGAAAGCTCAAATTAGAGTGGAAGCATACTCAGGTAGTGTAGATTCAAGTTTATTCAGATCATGGTCCCCGGGGGAAGGGTGGGGCCACAATTGGGGGATAAATTTTTATATAGGAATATATTGAGAAAATCTATAAAAATCTTCTTCTCAAAAACAGTTAGGCCGAGAAAGCTCAAATTGGTATGTAACCATTCTCAGATAATGTAGATATAAGTTTGTTCAAATCATGGTCCCTGGAGGTAGGGCGGGGCCACAATGGGGGGATCAAGTTTTACATAGGAATGTATAGAGAAATTCTAAAAATCTTCTTCTCAAAAACTATCAGGCCAGAAAAGCGCAAATTTGAGTGGAAGCATCCTCAGATAGCGTAGATTCAAGTTTGTTCAAGTCATGGTCCCCGTGGGTAGGGTGGGGCCACAATGGGGGGATCAAGTTTTACATAGGAATATATTAAGAAAATCTTTAAAAATCTTCTTCTCAAAAAATATCAAGCCAGGAAAGCTCAAATAAGAGTGGAAGCATTCTCAGGTAGTGTAGATTTAAGTTTGTTCAAATCATGGTCCCCGGGGGAAGGGCGGGGCCACAATGGGGGGATCAAGTTTTACATAGGAATATATTAAGAAAATCTTTAAAAATCTTCTTCTCAAAAAATATCAAGCCAGGAAAGCTCAAATAAGAGTGGAAGCATTCTCAGGTAGTGTAGATTTAAGTTTGTTCAAATCATGGTCCCCGGGGGAAGGGTAGGGCCACAATTGGGGGATAAATTTTTATACAGGAATATATAGAGAAAATCTTTAAAAATCTTCTTCTCAAAAACAGTTAGGCCAAGAAAGCTCAAATTGGTATGTAACCATTCTCAGATAATGTAGATATAAGTTTGTTCAAATCATGGTCCCTGGAGGTAGGGCGGGGCCACAATGGGGGGATCAAGTTTTACATAGGAATGTATAGAGAAAATCTTTAAAATCTTCTTCTCAAAAACTACCAGGCCAGGAAAGCGCAAATTTGAGTGGAAGCATCCACAGATAGCGTAGATTCAAGTTTGTTCAAGTCATGGTCCCCGGGGGGAAGGGTGGGGCCACAATGAGGGGATCAAGTTTTACATAGGAATATATTAAGAAAATCTTTAAAAATCGTCTTCTCAAAAACTTTCAGGCCAGGAAAGCTCAAATTAGAGTGGAAGCATCCTCAGGTAGTGTAGATTCAAGTTTATTCAGATCATGGTCCCCGGGGGAAGGGTGGGGCCACAATTGGGGGATAAATTTTTATATAGGAATATATTGAGAAAATCTATAAAAATCTTCTTCTCAAAAACAGTTAGGCCAAGAAAGCTCAAATTGGTATGTAACCATTCTCAGATAATGTAGATATAAGTTTGTTCAAATCATGGTCCCTGGAGGTAGGGCGGGGCCACAATGGGGGGATCAAGTTTTACATAGGAATGTATAGAGAAAATCTAAAAATCTTCTTCTCAAAAACTATCAGGCCAAAAAAGCGCAAACTTGAGTGGAAGCATCCTCAGATAGCGTAGATTCAAGTTTGTTCAAGTCATGGTCCCCGTGGGTAGGGTGGGGCCAGAATGGGGGGATCAAGTTTTCCATAGGAATATATTAAGAAAATCTTTAAAAATCTTCTTCTCAAAAAATATCAAGCCAGGAAAGCTCAAATAAGAGTGGAAGCATTCTCAGGTAGTGTAGATTTAAGTTTGTTCAAATCATGGTCCCCGGGGGAAGGGTAGGGCCACAATTGGGGGATAAATTTTTATACAGGAATATATAGAGAAAATCTTTAAAAATCTTCTTCTCAAAAACAGTTAGGCCAAGAAAGCTCAAATTGGTATGTAACCATTCTCAGATAATGTAGATATAAGTTTGTTCAAATCATGGTCCCTGGAGGTAGGGCGGGGCCACAATGGGGGGATCAAGTTTTACATAGGAATGTATAGAGAAAATCTTTAAAATCTTCTTCTCAAAAACTACCAGGCCAGAAAAGCGCAAATTTGAGTGGAAGCATCCACAGATAGCGTAGATTCAAGTTTGTTCAAGTCATGGTCCCCGGGGGGAAGGGTGGGGCCACAATGAGGGGATCAAGTTTTACATAGGAATATATTAAGAAAATCTTTAAAAATCGTCTTCTCAAAAACTTTCAGGCCAGGAAAGCTCAAATTAGAGTGGAAGCATCCTCAGGTAGTGTAGATTCAAGTTTATTCAGATCATGGTCCCCGGGGGAAGGGTGGGGCCACAATTGGGGGATAAATTTTTATATAGGAATATATTGAGAAAATCTATAAAAATCTTCTTCTCAAAAACAGTTAGGCCAAGAAAGCTCAAATTGGTATGTAACCATTCTCAGATAATGTAGATATAAGTTTGTTCAAATCATGGTCCCTGGAGGTAGGGCGGGGCCACAATGGGGGGATCAAGTTTTACATAGGAATGTATAGAGAAAATCTAAAAGTCTTCTTCTCAAAAACTATCAGGCCAAAAAAGCGCAAACTTGAGTGGAAGCATCCTCAGATAGCGTAGATTCAAGTTTGTTCAAGTCATGGTCCCCGTGGGTAGGGTGGGGCCAGAATGGGGGGATCAAGTTTTCCATAGGAATATATTAAGAAAATCTTTAAAAATCGTCTTCTCAAAAACTTTCAGGCCAGGAAAGCTCAAATTAGAGTGGAAGCATACTCAGGTAGTGTAGATTCAAGTTTATTCAGATCATGGTCCCCGGGGGAAGGGTGGGGCCACAATTGGGGGATAAATTTTTATATAGGAATATATTGAGAAAATCTATAAAAATCTTCTTCTCAAAAACAGTTAGGCCGAGAAAGCTCAAATTGGTATGTAACCATTCTCAGATAATGTAGATATAAGTTTGTTCAAATCATGGTCCCTGGAGGTAGGGCGGGGCCACAATGGGGGGATCAAGTTTTACATAGGAATGTATAGAGAAATTCTAAAAATCTTCTTCTCAAAAACTATCGGGCCAGAAAAGCGCAAATTTGAGTGGAAGCATCCTCAGATAGCGTAGATTCAAGTTTGTTCAAGTCATGGTCCCCGTGGGTAGGGTGGGGCCACAATGGGGGGATCAAGTTTTACATAGGAATATATTAAGAAAATCTTTAAAAATCTTCTTCTCAAAAAATATCAAGCCAGGAAAGCTCAAATAAGAGTGGAAGCATTCTCAGGTAGTGTAGATTTAAGTTTGTTCAAATCATGGTCCCCGGGGGAAGGGTAGGGCCACAATTGGGGGATAAATTTTTATACAGGAATATATAGAGAAAATCTTTAAAAATCTTCTTCTCAAAAACAGTTAGGCCAAGAAAGCTCAAATTGGTATGTAACCATTCTCAGATAATGTAGATATAAGTTTGTTCAAATCATGGTCCCTGGAGGTAGGGCGGGGCCACAATGGGGGGATCAAGTTTTACATAGGAATGTATAGAGAAAATCTTTAAAATCTTCTCAAAAACTATCAGGCCAGAAAAGCGCAAATTTGAGTGGAAGCATCCACAGATAGCGTAGATTCAAGTTTGTTCAGGTCATGGTCCCCGGGGGAAGGGTGGGGCCACAATGGGGGGATCAAGTTTTACATAGGAATATATTAAGAAAATCCTTAAAAATCTTCTTCTCAAAAACTATCAGGCCAGGAAAGCTCAAATTAGGGGAAGCATTCTCAGGTAGTGTAGATTTAAGTTTGTTCAATTCATGGTCCCCGGGGGAATGGTAGGGCCACAATTGGGGGATCAATTTTTATACAGGAATATATAGAGAAAATCTTTAAAAATCTTCTTCTCAAAAACAGTTAGGCCAAGAAAGCTCAAATTGGTATGTAACCATTCTCAGATAATGTAGATATAAGTTTGTTCAAATCATGGTCCCTGGAGGTAGGGCGGGGCCACAATGGAGGGATCAAGTTTTACATAGGAATGTATAGAGAAAATCTTTAAAATCTTCTTCTCAAAAACTACCAGGCCAGAAAAGCGCAAATTTGAGTGGAAGCATCCACAGATAGCGTAGATTCAAGTTTGTTCAAGTCATGGTCCCCGGGGGAAGGGTGGGGCCACAATGAGGGGATCAAGTTTTACATAGGAATATATTAAGAAAATCTTTAAAAATCTTCTTCTCAAAAACTTTCAGGCCAGGAAAGCTCAAATTAGAGTGGAAGCATCCTCAGGTAGTGTAGATTCAAGTTTATTCAGATCATGGTCCCTGGGGGAAGGGTAGGACCACAATCGGGGGATAAATTTTTATACAGGAATATATAGAAAAATCTTTAAAAATCTTCTCAAAAACAGTTAGGCCAAGAAAGCTCAAATTTGTATGTAACCATCCTCAGATAATGTAGATATAAGTTTGTTCAAATCATGGTCCCTGGAGGTAGGGCGGGGCTATAATGGGGGATACATTTTTATGTATAGAGAAATCTTCAAAAATCTTCTTCTCAAAACTATTAGGCCAGGAAAGCCCAAATTTGGTTGGAAGCATCCCCAGAAAGTATAGATTCAAGATTGTTTAAATAATAGTCCAGGGTTAGGATGAGGCCACAATGGGGGATGAATTTTTTCATAGATATATAGAGAAAATCTTTCTTCTTTTTAAATACTTTTTGGCCAGAAAAGCTTAAACTTGTGTAGAGGCATCCTCGGGTAGTGTAAATTCAAGTTTGCAAAATCTTAGTCCCTAGTGGTAGGGTGGCGGTTTGAATTTTTACATAGGAATTTATAGAGAAAATCTTTAAAAATATTCTGGGAAAGTTTTCGGTCCAAAACTCAGTACTTAGTGTGAAAGCACAGGTTATGCAGATTTAAGTTCGATGAAACCATGATTCCCTAGAGAAAAGTGGGGCCACGAAAAGGGAGGGGGGTGGTACATAGGAATAGAGAAAAATCTTCTAACATTTACAACAACAAAAGGGGCTTTGTATTTTACAAAAAAAAAAGAGGTGGATATATAGTTGGCAGATTTTCAAATTTATTTTAGCAAGATCTACTGTACTTAGTTATTAAGATATTTTAATACTGTAATGCTAATTTGATCAAAATTAAGGCAATTGTTGCTCAGGTGAGCGGTGTGGCCCCTGGGCCTCTTGTTTAAAAATGGTTTTATAGAAATGAGCCCGATATCGGCTTTCAATTATTTCATTTGATTTTTATCCCAATTCCCCCCCCCCCCTTTTCGAAGAAGGGAAAACATATTGCTTTGCTGCTGTTCGTCTGTCGGTCGGTCGGTCGGTCCACCAACAGTTTTCATTCATTTTCTTTACAGAGGATGCACATATTGAAATTAAATTTAATATACAGGTTAAACATTATAATATCTAGGTCAAATTTGGTTGTCGGTATGATCAAGCAATTGTTGACAAAGTAATGTCCCTTGAACGTAGAAAAACTCCAATTATTTGCAGTTTCTGTTCATTTTCTTCGCAGAGATGCTCTTATTGATATGAGGTGGTAGAGCCACGAATTTCACAATTTAGATTCTTCCTACCAAATAGATGCTTCATATTAAAAAATGGTAACAATTGGCCTTATTGTTTTCAAGGAGAAGTTAAACATGTAAAATTGTTTAACGCACGACGACGGACAAAGACCAATTGCATTAGGTCACCTGAGTGACTCTTTAATATTATTTAATGTCACCTAGATGTAAGGCAAGGGTTATGGCTGGGAGGTGGTATATATTTTCTGCTTTGGAATTTCAATGAAAGAAATGAGTTAATTCACATATTTAAAAAGAGACAAAATGAAGATGTCTATCAAAGATAACAGTTTTTGAACTTTTTAAATGTAAATAAATAGACTAGTTCATAGTGAAGTAATATTTGCTAACCAAAATCACTGATCAACAGTTCATGTAAAATAATTTTGGTATAAATACCTGATGGTGAAGCCGTGTTTATAAAGTTTAAATATACAAAAGCTGGAACAGGAAATATGAATAACTCATGTGGTCATAAGTTGTGCTTTGCTGCTGTCTGTCTGTCGGTCGGTCGGTCCGTGTATGGGCTATGGTACTCGGCCTCTTGATGTATTTAATGACAAGACTATTGAAGTATACGTACATGTATCAAATCATTCACTGCTTCATAGTTTAAAAGCCTGAAAGTGCTGAACACAATTTACACTTGTATAAATTCTGTAGTTGAATTGAGTTTTTTCCTGTATTAGAGACAGTCTGAAAAATATAATCAAGTATTCATATGTGGTGATTATCTATAATACTTTTATCCTAAAGTGGATACAGTTGTCATGTAATATTATAATCAAATATAATGTCAGAAAATCCTTCTACCTGCATTGTGAAGTACTTTGTGTGGAGTGTGTTATGAGCGGGGGAAAAGGGGGGGGGGGGGGGGGTAAAGTGAACATGGGCTGATTTAATGCTAAATGGGATATTTAACCTTTGCAAAAGGACTCCAGAATAATTACGCTTCAAAGCAGATTTGAGACTCTCTGACACATCTATGCATTCGATATGTACTCTTGTGATCATTTATGCCTGTTAAACGTCTTGTTTTATTAGTCCCCTACCGGTTTCACCGGAGGAGACTATAGCTTTCCTCTGCGTCCGTCCGTCCGTCTGTCTGTCTGTCTGTCCGTACGTTTGTCTGTCCCACTTCAGTTTTCCACATTTTTTTCTTTATGCGTTTGAGGAATAATGAAATTTGCTGAACAGCTTCAAAATGTCAAACTACAGATCAAGTTTACACTTTCGTAGCGTCTGGTTGACATATTTTCGAAAAAATTGATTTTTTATATTCCAATTTTTTAATGTTCGGGTTCGTTATCGGGTTCGGTGTATGTTGAATAAACGAGGAAAGTATGTAGTCAGTAATAATATCGTGCACTACTTGTACCATTCCCTTTAATGTTTCTAACAAACAAATAAGTTCTGTAAAATAGTGTCAAGCATTGTGTTAAAAAAAATTAATCGACTGGGTTTTTTTATTATTACTTTTGGGTTCGTTATCGGGTTGGTCTGTTGATTCTGGGTACAAAAGACGGTAAGAAATAATATTCTGCATAACAGTGCATTGTTTTCTCAATTTTCTACCAGCAAGTACTTCATGGACTTGGCAAAATTACAGGAGATAAAATAAAGAGTATCATTTTACCTATTTTTAGGGCCCCGCAAGGATAGTAATCACTCTGTCCGTCCGACCTTCTCTCTGTCTGTCTGTCACTCTTCCGTCCACAAATTTTCTGTTTTTTTCTAATAACTTTTTTATGGTTGCCCAATCAAGTTCAAATTTAGTATGGTAGTTCAGTAGGCAGAAATGCATATTTTGATGCTTAGTTTAGTTCTCTATGTCTTCTGGTTTGGAGCTGGGGTGGTGGGGTAGATTCCTTAACTATGCATAAGAATGAATGGGCAAAGAGAGATAACTGCTGAGAATGTAACCATTGTATACTAGGAAGGCTGTGCAATATTTGTCCTTTGGGATTAATTAACCTTCCACAGGAAGAAAATCCTAAACTTTATCTTTATCTGTCACACTGAGATTAATTACTGCACTGCCTGTGTCTGCAAATGAACTTTGTTTTGAAGTTAAGGTCAATTTTGAATGATGTGTAGTATTGTGTACATTCTTTGAAATATGGATTTAAAATATAATATTCATACTTAATTTTGGTAAAAATACCGTACACAAGATTTATGATAATTTTATTGAATTCTAAAATCAAGATATATATTAAAATATCCTTTTTCACAATTTATTTTCTTAATTATTTATTTTATTTTTTTCTGCCTTAATGCTGTTAATTTTAACAGGTAATCAGAAAATAACCCCATTCTGTCATTTCTGAAAAAAAAAATTTCGTAAATAGAAGAAAAGGATGAGAGAACAGATTAATTATCTTGCCTGCTGCAGAAAATTTAGAGGCTTATCTCTATCTGTCATATGAAGATTAATGAACACCTTTGTCTGCAACTGATGTTTGTTTTGAAGTTGAGGTCAACCCTGGGTGATACAATATATATGCATTCACTGAAGGCTTGCATTTTATAAAACACCGGTTTAAATCTTTTTAAATACACATTTAATTTAGTTTTTTTTATAAGACATGAGGTTATCCCTGTTTTATGCAGATACAAGGTTACTATTTAGAGTTTTTGGACATTCAGGAATTATCTTGAAATTTTTAAAATACAGTTGTTACTTATAATTTTCAATTTTTTTTTTAAATGTAATCAAATTAAACTTTCATTCCATGAGCTGCACCCTTATATTTTTACCCCTCAGTTTAACACTTTAATTGTTGGATGAAAATCATATCCAAACTACAAATCATGAGATCCTATATATTGCAGTTCTTTACATCTTATGCCGGGCATTTATTTTTCATCATTGTTAATATAAAGAGGATGGAATTCAAAGTGGTTTTTTTTACTTCTCTATAATAATTGTCATAGCGGGGCCCTTCCTGACTGGTCAGTTTTCTAGTTTATTTAATTTCTATATCCACTATGTAGTTTGAATTTCCTCTGATCTTTTATCTCTGATTAAAGCACAACATCTCGTTTATATTAGTTTTGAAATAGATGTATGCTTCGAAGCTTTCATTGTCTAACACAAACCGGTAGGGAACGCGAATCACTTATGCAATACTTCCCAGAATGCTTGTTATACTGAATACTTTTCCTATGGTAAAATAAATGGTAATATAATTCATTAAAAAGAATTAATAATTAAGTGGAGAGAACAGTGATCAGTGTTGTCAAAACTGACGATAATGCAAGATATACTTCGTATATACATTCCCTTACTACTTTTTCGTGTGGTAGGACTACAATGAAATGATAGATAATAAATAGCTCATTGTTTATTCTTTTTTTAATTTGTAGGCTGTCAACAACGTCAAAGCTAAACTCAGCAAAGACATAATACATGTTCTGAAAACAAAAGATGTTACAGAGGAAGAAATTGAAAATGCATCGGGGGCAAGTTTAGATAAGACTGAATGGTTAATTACAGGACATTTATTAGAAATAAAACAAGCAGCAGAATTTTTAAAGCAAATCATGTCCAGAGATTCAGAACAAAGAACATTACTTGATCCAACTTCTTTGCCTAACAAAATACCTGAAACACATAAAACAGATGTGCATGAGAAGAAAAAAATGTATTGTAGCGTTTCGGAATGGAAAGCCATAAGATATTTTTATCAAGATGTTTTATCAAAGCTATATTGTGCACCAGACCCAGATGGTCTTCGGTATTCGCTTATTGGGAAAACCGAAGCACTAGATGAATTTTCACACGCTTTAGGTTCAATCTTTAAAATGACGTTAAACAACATAAATCAGGTTATGTATGAATGTGCAGCTAAAAACACAGGAGTTTATTGCCATTTTGTAGAAAAACAGTGTACATTAGAAATATTCGCAGTGTCCCAGGAGAGGTTAGAATTTATCAAAACAAGTCTTGCAAACTTTAACAAAAGAGGATCTGGAAAGGCTAACACATTTGGAAAAAAACAATCAGAATTACAGGCCGACGCATCCATCACAACGGGAGATGACAAAAAAGTAGAAAATGACATACACCTTGAAATGGAGGCTGATGACTTTGACACATTATGCCATTTTTATAAAGAATTTTCAGAGAAAATTAAGAGATGTGACAAAAAGGATCACATCATCTTAACTGGTCCAGAAAGTCTGATGAAAAAGATTTTAATTGCCCAAAAAGATATCAAGGATAACTTTTTTAATGAAATCTTAGTACTTGATGCTAGAGGGATTTTCAGAGTTCATGATGTGTATACACAGATGACAGAAACAAAAAAGGACGTTCATGTGAGAATTGGAAAAAGCGGTTCCAATAACATCGTTCTTTTTACTGGACTAAATAAACAAGAAGTTTTGAAAATGAAATCTTGGTTCAAGGATGAGTTGGACAAGAAAGATAAAACCAATGAAAAGAAACCTGATGGAAAGAAAGCGCATTCCTCTTCATCACAGAAAAAGTGTCTAGTATTTCAGCAAAGTAAATGTAAAGTCTATTCTTTAGAAATAGACATTTTTCAAGTTTTTGCTTATGCAATAGTTTGTCCGGCAACCTTACTCGTGGGCGGTGACATAAAAGAGAAGGCTGGGCTACACGAGAATATCATTGATAATAGAGCAGATGCTACTTCAATAACTGCTGCTCCAAAATTAGATACCTGTACAGTTTTGATTCACACTAACGTTCCACATTGGTCTGACTATGGTGGAAAGAATAACCCATGTGAGGACTGCATACAAGACATTGGATTTGTTGTGGAGCGCTGTTTAAATGTCGCTAGCGACTTTTCCTCTGTTGCTTTTCCTGAATTTTTCTCCGGTAAGAATATATGATCATCAAAAGGGTTTTACTATGCTAGGCAAAAAAGGATTTCTGAACGTAGTTTCTATATATGAACAATATTTATCACAGTGTAGCTTACATTGCCGTGGATATAACTCATGTAAAAAAGCACTAAATTTGCATGTGATGTGACATCATGAATTGACACTGCAAATTCCCCAAACACAATTGTGCCACGCAAGTTATGCGATTGCCAAGCACAGAAATATCAAATCATTTAACTACTATAGTAGTTATAACAATATTGCCAATTGTTCAGCGCCAAAATTTTCCTTGCATCCATTACTAATTCTTTCAAACAGTGGCGCTAATTGCATATTTTAATTGTGACTAAACAAATCCAAACGGGAATAAATAGCACAGTTTAAATGGCTAAAACTAATCAAATTCAGCATAAAACAAGTTTTCCTATATAAGGAATGATCGGCATGTAACATCATTAGTCAGCTCTGTTAATGTAATGTTAAGAATTACACTACATCAAATCATATTGACGCAAGCGTCAAATGGGCCGCAAAAATATAATTGTTGTATGAATCATCATTGGTTGTTTACATTAAAAAAAAAACATACCACAAAGAAGAAAATAACAAGTCGGTTATACTAATTTTAATGGTAGATTTTAATTTTAATTACTATATTTTCAGCAACACGTTTTGAATTTTAACATTCTACTATAGTTCGTTACAGTAAGCATTTCTAACGGTAATTGAATGATCATTGCTTTAGTACGAAGTAATGGAGAACAAATTGATTTGTACATTATTTTAATACAAAATTCAATTCACCATTATTCTCTTGGGGATTATATATATATATATATCAAACCATCTTGATTTTACCCGCACTTTCTAAATCGGGTATATTGTTGTTACACTGTTCCGTCCGTCTGTCACGTTTTACTTTCTCAAACTGCTCTTACATCTTACAAACCAGCAAACTGAACTCTTGGAGTTTGATTTGGGGTGACGTGTTGTTTTGTAAAAAAGTTTCAAAAATCCTCTGGCAGTCCTGGGGGTCAAATAATTGGTTAAAATGACATTTTTTTCACAAAAAACCTTCTTCCTCGAACTCCTCCTACATTTTCAACAGTAGACAAATCACCTCTTGGAATATGTTTTAGGGTATCCTATAGATGCGCAATAAAGTTTCGGAATTTTCAATTTTTTTCCTAGGGTTCATTAAACGGCTGAAAATTGACGCTTTTCTACAAAAAAGTTGTTTAAAAAACGTCATTTCATTTTGGCAGTAGCCAAAAGATCATCTAGAATATGATTAGGGTGTCATTTTGAAGTGTGTCAGGTTCCAGATTTTTTTTTATTACAAGGATAAATGGGCAACAAAAAATGACGTTTTTTGGCAAAAATAGTATGGTTCCCAGAACTCCTCTTACAACTTTTGGAGTAGCTACATCATCTCTTGGGATATAATTGGGGCTGTCCTATAGATGTGCAATAAGGTTTAAAAAAATTTAGATTTCATCCAGGGAGTCAAATTGTAGCAAAAATAAAATTGACGTTTATCACTCAAAAAAACCCATAGATCCCATATTTAATTGATAGACACATCATATCTTGGGATATGATAGGAACCGTTCTATAGATGTGTAGTAAGGTTTTAAAAATTTAAATTTCATCCAGGGAGTCAAATAGTAGCAGAAAATTGACGTTTATCACTAAAAAAAAAACAACAACATAGATCCCATAACTCCTCTTATGATTAAATGGATAGACACATCATATCGTGGGACTTTTCTATAGTGCATTACGGTTTTGAAAAAATCAAATTTAACCCTTTAATTTAATTTAATTATTTGATTTAATTTAATTACCTGCATACCGTTTTTAATTTAATTTAATTACCTACATACCGTTTGATGCCCTTAACCTTGTTTGAAGATGAAGAGTATATATGGTTAAGGGTTGGGGATCTCAACCGTTTTCGAGATATTTGTGCACTTCCTGTTCGGGGGGGGGGGGGGGGGGTGGGGAACCGACCACCCCCGGGGCCCATGACCTACATACCGTTTGATGCTCCTTGAATCAAGGAACAAAAATATATATGGTTTAAGGGTAAGGGATCTCAACTGTTTTGAAGATATTAAGGGACTTGCTGTTCGAGGGGGATCAGGACCACCCACAGGGCCCATGACCTACATAACATTTGATGCCCCTTGATATAAGGAACAAGAATATATATGGATTAGGGGTCATGATTATAACAGTTTCTTAGATATATGGGGATGGGGATGACCCCAGGGGATTCTTCCAATAAGGTTTAATGTTAGACCCCACACCCTTTTGACCCCCCCCCCCCCCGAAAAGTGGTTGTCTAACCCCAAATGAGAATCAAAATAGGGTGCACAACTAGATATGCAGGCCTTTTGTATCCTAGAGTTTTGTACAATTCTGTTCAGCCATCTCTAAGAAACAAGTTCAGAGCGGGAAAGAAGAAAAAGAATAATGATACATGTAATAAGAACCATACAAAAACAATAAGTCTACTAATTTGGGAAACTTAATAATAAAGATTAAATAGAGAAAGGATCATCAAACATCAATTGAACTGGTCTTGAGTGAATAAAAGAATTGAAAATCTTAGGCCATTCTTTTTTTCAATTTAAATGCTGAATAGGAAATACCAAGTTAAAAATCTTAAGCTGAATGTAATAAACTCATGTTAACAAAATATGACTCAAACCTAGGCGAACTTTGAGCTCTGTATCTTGCTTTAATTCTACGATTGACGCTGAAATTTTGGTTGAACATTAGAAATTCTATATGAATTAGAGTATGTTAAATACTTGTACAAACAAAATAAAAGAATGATATTCTGTATATACTTACTCTCTGTGGCCCCCTCTTTATACAATAAATAATGTGAAATATACATCAATTTTGATAGTTTTTCAGACACGAGTAAATAAAAACGACATCTTTAAAACAGTTTCCATAGTTCTGACACATTTCTGTACGCGAGGTAAATAACAGTCAATTGATTTATAATGGAGAAGACAAATTAAATTTTTGAATGTTTTTAATTTGAGGAATTGAGCACATTGAGGTACAATTTTCTTTTTTACATCTATACATGTAGGATTTTTAAAATAAAAAACAATAACTATTAAATTTTTTTTTGAAAATACAATAACTAATAAGTAGTTGATGAAAAATATGTACCTATATGCTCTCATATATTTTGATCGCTATACAAAGTGTGTGTTGGGGGGGGGGGGGGCAGAACGAAAATATAGGGAATTGGAAGTAAACAACTTAACAGTGTACCCCTACCAAATGTTTAGTTTTATATCTTGCGTGGGATTTTCTTATTCTGGTAAAAAATAGTATTTCATGAAGGTACAATGTCAAAGATTACGTGTATGCAAAAATAAGTGTAAAATTGGAATACTTTACAATATTTATTTTTTGTTATTCTACCGAGGGACCATATGGCACAATATCTTTTGAACGCCCATTGTTGCTCAGGTGAGCGATGTGGCCCCATGGGCCTCTTGTTAATTAAACTGGTACAAAACAGTGTTATTTAGGAGCAAACACTTGGTGCGGGTATTACTGTCTAATGACAGCATCTAGTTTTTTGTTGCATTGTTTTGAATGAAAACTTATATAATGCATTAGTTTATATAATTTCAAGGGACCACATAATAAAAAAAAATGGATTAATATAAAGGTACATGTAGAAGATCATGCTCATCCGGTAGAATCTGCACAATTTTTTAAGGTGAATAATAAACCGGATAATTTTTTCTTAAAAATGGAATTATAAAATTTATCTACACTTCAGTTAATGCAGATAATCATGGTTATTTCAAAAGAATTATAAATATATCAGGTTAGCTCAAATTTTCAGGTCCATTCAAATTTTCAGTTCTTTCATATTTTTGCATAAATAATTGATATGGATGTCATATGGATGTCATTTCATGATTATTTTCCAACGCACGTAGCAATATAATAAATTCACACACAAAGTCATTTTATTTGATGAAGCACATAGAAATTCAAATACATCATTTATATAAAATTTCATGTCATTCAGGTCTTTAGTATGTCTCGTATACCGATCCCGATACAATGGAAAACTCCGAAAATTTCCGAATACATTATAGTCTCGATACAAACGCGTCGAACACGACAGTCTATGACCAACTTTTCATTTACGAGTAAAACAAAAAAAATGTAATATTAAAAAACATATTTCTACATGCAAATTTACTTTTAATTGATAAAAATGAGCATAATATTAATTTTAAAAAAAACTATCCCGCAGAAACGCAGTTACAATATTTAAATGTGTATCAAATAACGGACCGCCTCCTGCCGACCCGTAATAACGCACCGCTTTGATGATTCCTTAATAGCAAGACATAAATAAGCTTTCCTTTTAGTAGTCGAATTATACTTACGATAAATATTCTTACGCATATGTTAAGTAAAACGTGATTTGAATCATCATGTATGTAACTGTATAAATGATTTATTTTCAAAGAAAACGAATAAGAGTAACATTTTTAGTCATCTACATTTAATTGAAGATATAAATGAGGTTGTCATTGTATAGTAAATAAAAAAGTGCAAGGCGCAATGCAGGCGCAAGTAGTAAATTTTACCTCATCTGGACACAACTGTAATCGGCCAACCGATCACAAAAAAGTTTGTGTAATCGACTTTTATTCGGATAATTAAGTAAGACCTTTAATTAAAACAGCATCAAAATATCACGAGGGTTAATGAAATTAGATATGTAAAGAATTTTGCTATTTATAATCTAATTTTCATGAAAGTTATAGCTAACACGTTGATTTGTGCACCAGCATTTATTTTTAGCTCACCGAGACGAAGTCAGGGGGAGATTATGCTATATCGTCGGCGTCGGCGTCCGGACCTGGTTAAAGTTTTTGTTGCAGGTCCTGTATCTAAGCTATTACTTGTCCTATCTTCACCAAACTTGCATGGATGATGCATCTGGACCTACTTATGGACTTGAAAGACTTGGATGCTGCATCTGAGTCCTAAATTTCAGATGCTGGAGGAAGTTAAGGTTGTTGGACCAGGTTAAAGTTTTTGTTGCAGGTGCTCTTTGATAGCAATATCTAAGTTACTGCAGGTCCGTACTTCACCAAACTTGCATGGATGGTGTGTCTTATGATACTGATGCACCAGACAGGCTTGAGTGCTGAATCTGAGCTATAGGTTTCGGATGCTGGAGGAGGTTAAGGCTTTTAGAGCTGGTTAAAGTTTTTGTTGCAGGTGCCCTCTGATGATTATTTCTTAGTTACTACTTGTCCTAACTTCACCAGACTTCCATGGATGGTGCGTCTTATGATACTGATGCACCAGACAGGCTTGAATGCTGAATCTGAGCTATAGGTTTCGGATGCTGGAGGAGGTTAAGGCTTTTAGAGCTGGTTAAAGTTTTTGTTGCAGGTGCCCTCTGATGATTATATCTTAGTTATTACTCGTCCTAACTTCACCAGACATCCATGGATGGTGCGTCTTATGATACTGATGCACCTGGCAGGCTTGAATGCTGAATCTGAGTCATAGGTTTCAGATACTGGATATGGTTACGTTTTTTGAAACAGGTCACATGTTTAAAAGATAATAGTACTATTTCAAACTTGCATAGTTGATTAAACTGTGATATGAATGAATCACAGAGGAAGCTTCAGATGCAGAGCTTGATCTCCATTATCAAGGATGGTAAAAAATATATCTTAGTTATTACAGGTCCTAACTTCACCAAACTTGAATGGATGCTGTGTCTTATGATACAGATGCACCTGACAGGCATTGATGTTGAATCTGAGCCAAAGGTTGCGGATGCTGGAGCAGTTTAAGGTTTTAATTGCTAGTGCCTCTGATGATGATATCTTGGTTATTACTGGTCTGAACTTCACCAAACTTGCAAAGAGATGCGTCTTATGTATACTGATGCACCTGACAGGCTTGAATGCTGAATCTGAGCCATAGGTTTCGGATGCTGGATGAGGTTTAGTTTTTTTGGAACAGGTCACATGTTTTATAGATGATAGCTTGCATAGTTGATTTAACTATATTATAAATGAAACACAGAGGTTGCTTCAGATGCAGAGCCTGATCTCCATTATCAAGGATGCTAAAGAAATCTCCTACCTCACTCAAACCTGCTCGATAGATAGATGTGTTTGTTGAGAAATGATATAACATGTTTCTTTTGATATAGTATTGAATAGTATGAAACAATATTGTTTAATATGATACAATATAATATCAAATGTAATATTATAAAAGTTATATGATACGATATGATATTGTATTAATTTTTTTATATATTATGTTATGATATTGTATCATGATATCATTATGTATAGTATTGTATATTATGATACAATATTGTAAAATATTATATTGTATTCTTAATTTATTATTTTATCACATGATACTATTACATAAGATATTGCAAAATATAATATTGTATCCTATGATACAATATTGTATATTCTATAATATTGTATTATACGATATTGTAGAATATGATATAAGTTTCTGTAATATAGAATTATATCGCATGAAATTGTATAATATGATACTGTAATATTATATAATATCGTATCATACAATATTGTATAATATGATATTGGTTTATATATCATATATTATCACATCACATGAAATTGTATTGTATGATGTTGTAAAATATATTATTGTATCATATGATACAATATGTATAATATAATATTGTATTATATAATATTTTACTTTATCACATGATATTGAATCATTTGATATAGACAATGTTGTATCAAATTATATTGTATCATATGATACAATATCATATTATGTATAAAAAATGATACAGTATCATACAATATCATACCATATTATACAATATAATATCATATGTTTCAGTGTTATGATGTATTATGTAATATAATGTTGTAATATAATACTATATTGTTTTATATATTATGATATTGTATTATGTGATCAAATACAATAACGTATAACACAATACAATGTCATATCATACGTTACAATATCATATCTCATCATTGTTTATTAAGGTATTTTATTGTATTATATGATATATGTTGTAAATATGATAGGATGCAATATTTAATTTTATATTATTGTATTGATTAACATATGAACATATGATTATCATACAATTTTTTAACAGATGATATACGATATTGTGTCAAAACAGAATCCATGAATATCCAAGATCATAAAGTATGATTTTCATTTAATATGATAAAGGTGGTCTCATAAAGGTGAAGTCTCATTAGGGTGATGTCTCGTCTCGGTGAGCTCTGTAATCTGTGATTACCTATGTTTTGATATGTGAAGTCAGATTATTCTAAAAAACGCGTAATCTGATTGGTCACGTGACCGCGCGACAAAACGTCGTGTCTTCCAAGGAATAAACATCGTGTCTCACCTCTTCGGAAGTCTCGGGATTTTTCATTCCAAATGAATGAAAAAGCCAAAATGATCATACGATCTTGACAAAAATTATCAAATCCTAAATATTTAATCAGTTAAGGACGACGGACCTAATTTCATTTGCAGAGATATATCGCAGAGCTAAAAGGAGTGATTGTTACGATCTTCGAAATCTAAATATAATACAATCACTTAAAGTCAAATAAAAATAGCTTATGACGCATTATAAAACTTTTAATGTCATCAATACACGCTTTATGTAGCGCAAGTTGTAGCTAACCTTGCTATAATTCACTGAAATATTTTTGGTAGTACTGTTATATTCAAAATTAAGATTTGATATGTTAGAGAACATAATTTTGCATATTTACTTTGGTTTTATCTCACTTTTTCGTTTAGATATTCTAATGGCACACACTACAAAAATATTGAAAAATGCTTAAAAACGATAAAAGACACCATATCTGAAAATTTTCATCATTGACCTCATATAGCTTTAATGCAAGCAGAGTAAGGTCAATTTACCTAGTTTAATGCCATAAATGTTTTAGTATTATCATCATTCATTTTTTTGTAAAATTGAATCAAAAAGGGAAGGAATTTGAAAACTGATGGAGGAAGTTCGGACAGAAATATGTATAATAATTGTGAATGAAAACTTACTGCGTTGTGTCTGTTTAGTGTCACTGCTATTCATAAACTGTATTTCATTTTGAAAAGAGTTTAACAATTTGTATTATTTTCACAATTAAGAAAACTTCAAAGTATCAAATTTTAAGGGATTTTTTTAAATATTCAAAACATATTCAGTAGCCATTATCTCAAAAAGTAGGTCATTGACCTACTTTTTTGAAAGTGAAAAATAGCACTACGATTATAGGTCTTTAACACACAATACTGTGGAATCATTTAAATTCGTGGGGGCCAATATTCGTGGATAATGACTTTTTTGCTCATTCGTGGGGATGTAATTTCGTGGATGCGTAGCCTACTGTTTCAGTGACAAAGATATCTCTTTCTAAAATTGTTTTCGTTGAAGATTTAAATTCGTGGGAGAGGGCTACCCACGAATTCCACGAAAATTGAGCCACTACGAATTTTAATGATTCCACAGTAGATGGTTTTTCATTATCATCAGTGGATTATTTTTTCATTATGAGTAAATGTATACCTTAACATGTTAAGATATGCTTTACAATACCATTTAACAGGCACAAATATTTTTAAGGGATGTTAAGTAGTGTGGTCAGTGTTATATTAGTTCAAGATAATTATAACCATCTACATCGGTTAGTTTACAGAATATGAGCTTGTGAAACCGTTTACATTTCGATCCGCTTCAATGCTCGTATTGAAAATAAAGTGAAACCGACCCTGTGCTTAAGTTTTCAAGTATTTTATCATACACAAATGTTAAAGGGGCATGGTCACGATTTTGGTCAAATTTTATTTTTCTGTTTGTATTATTTACAATGCTTTATGAATGCATTTCTAGCGATCAAATGAAATTTGGGTGTTCGTCGATGAATTTTAAGCTAGATACGGGGCTCAAAATTCTTCGCCATGTAAACAAGGCTCGTGCCCTGCTTTTGTTTACATAGGTTCAATATACCAGTAAAAATCTTTTTCAAGATGATTTGTCTATATTTTTACGAGTTGATGTATATCAACTCAGTAAAGTCACTGCAAAGGGGTTTCCCATCACTGGGTTAAATCACATTTTCGTATTGATGGTCAGACTAATACATCAATTATCAAAATGCAATGATATGAATCATGAAAGGATGACTTCTTTTACCGGAGGTAAAATTTGTTGTCATCGTATTTTAATCAACAAAAAATCATGATTTTCTTTTTGTTAATTGATATCAATCCGCACAAGAATATAGGTTCAAGGAAAATCTTCTGACACATTTCATATACTAAGAATACATTATTGTTGCCATCAATAAATTGTATAAAACATATCAAGTATGTTTCTTCATAACTAAGAATATTTTAATTGACTGATAAAAATTTCGCTATAATTAAATTTGACGTATGTACACGTACATGAAACTTCAGTGATACCCGCGCTGTAATCGCTTTTATGCAGATGAGCTCAGCTCAATGGTGGACGTTTAACGTTTTCCCCACACAAGAGTTGACATTTAAGATCATGAATGCATTTCATTACTTACGCTTTATCAAACGTGAAATGATTTTAGTATGACAAAACAAAGAGTTGAAGCACAAGAGTTGAAAATAATCAAGAGCTGGGGGGGGGGGGTCTATGTGGTTTGATCTTTCG
The DNA here is from genome assembly GCF_963853765.1 of Magallana gigas. Lineage (NCBI taxonomy): Eukaryota > Metazoa > Mollusca > Bivalvia > Ostreida > Ostreidae > Magallana > Magallana gigas. The sequence continues at coordinate 44,230,846 of NC_088860.1, forward strand.
TCGAGTTCAAGGTCAGTGTGGCCCTGCAACATGTACATCGGGAACTGCGCGCCTGTTTATATACGTCATAAATTATAAATATATTAGCGTGGTAGTTACTGTGTTTTGAGCAGCGTTGATTAAGAAATAGTATCATAAACATATATTTTTTTTTTTACAAATCGGTTTGATAAACAGAGGCAAACTATTTTACCCAGTCTATAGAATGGTAGTTTGTAGTTAATGGTGTGCATTTTGGACATGAGTAGAATTTTGTCATTTTTTTTTTTTTTTTTTTTTTTGCTTTTTGGTGTAATGATTTGAATTTTATATTAGTATATTATATTTATATATCAATGTAAAATAACTTTAAATGCTATATGTTAAAAACAACAAGACGAAAATATACAAGCCCCGTTTATCGATTGGTCAAAACTATGCAGCAACCTAAGAAAAAATCACGGACTGCACGGAATATAATCATGGAGTGGATTTTGGTGTTTCTTTTAGCTAACGTACTGATGTACATTAACAGTAATTTTGTGAATTTTACTTACTTTTTACAATCAATTTATTAATTGTTAAAAAGATGTGAATAAAAACAATAAAATGCGTCTTTGATGATTCATGTGGGTTATGAAGGTAGCGATCATTGCAGAATAAATTTATATAACCCGCTAACGCGGATAATGTATTTTTTCAGCTTTGTCGCCACCTTCATGTTCCCCATGAATCACTAAAGAAAGCATTTTATTGTTTAGATATAAAACAGGCACCTGACGTTTTTAAAAAACTTTTTTCTCTAAATGAAAAAAAAAAAGAATTTTACTAAGAGAAAGGTTTAAAACGTCACGTGCATGTGATTTATGAAACCCTTTAAAATCTTGTGTCCAGGTAGTTTTGTAAAAATGGTTTGAAATGTAATGTAAAAATGGAAGAAGGTTCTGAAAAGAAGTATAATAATTTAAGGAATGACAGAAAAAGAGACCATCATTTGATCATATTGACGGTTTGCTTTCATTGAAGTAAATACGATAAATCACAGGCACATACGTTATACATTTTTTTTCATAATAAAAAATATATAGCAACCCTCTACCTAATAATAAGGTACCGGTATAGAAGGTAACTATATAAATTTAATTATGAGAAAGATATATAAAACATTAGTTAAATGTGGCCGAATGAATGAACTTAACATTATTTGTGTTGATCGACATGACAATACAAACCACCTGTTTATAGCTGCATGGTCTAATTATTATCCATACAAACCAATTATCTTATTTTGTTTTGCCACAATTCACATTAACACTCGATGTCAAAGTCGTAATACAATCAACCCCACCTCGACTTCAGGGGCGAATTTAAATATGTGGCGAAATAACGCGATACCCTTTTTATGACGTTTGTTTTGTTAAAAAAAACTATAATTTTTTCATTGAAATATGGCTTAATTGACCGGGAAAACTACCGCAATGTCTGTTATCATACACATACTTAGCATAACCATCGTTTAAAAGTGTACGCAAAATTTGATATAAAATCGGATCATGCAGCTTTAAAAAAGGTGTCGTACTGTTTTCCTGTTTTTGTATGCGTAAATTGCAGACTAAACAATAAGTAAAACTCATATTTATTGCCTTTTTATGTTATGACAACTGTTTTAGTCAGTTTTGGGCAAAAACAAACCAGTTCGATATATGTTTACATTTTGACCCTCAAATGTACAAGATGGCCGAACATCCCTCTATATAATATTAAGATTATCAACAGAAGACAGCAACATTTGATGGAAATTCATACTAACAAAACACATATGTAAACAATAACAAAACTCGGGTATTGTTTACAAAACAAAGAGATAAAAACTCTTTATCGTGCTTCTAACTTAATATATGACTTTTAAATATTGGCAAGACATTAAAGATACCCAAATTAACCATTCTGAACATAAAGAAAAAGGAAAAATGAAATTTTAAATGTTCTGTCGAAATCAATTTAAAGAATATTTAGATATGCTCCTCTATTTAATTCAAAAAATTATCTTTCACGATTCATGATTTTTTATCTTTGATATTTTTGGCCTAGTATAATAAGATACCTATATACTTTATTTATTATTTATTTCAAGTTCTGCTTATTGAGAGCAGAAAAGGGGCAATAAATGTCTGATTTCTGAAGCATCAACTCGTGTCAGTACTTTCAGTACTTTGATTATTCTTTTTAAGCATAAATAAACAGTTCCCAACGATTAACACATTCATTTAAGGTCTTAAACTGGAATTTTCATTTCAACATTCAAAATGTAAACAAAAGCTTTGTTTACATAGCGAGGGATTGTAAGCTCTGTAACTCACTTATAACTTAACAAATGACACTCAAATTTTGGTTGCCAACTGAAAATGCATTATAAAGATTAAAATCAAAAAAATAATTTTTGACCAAAATCGCGACCATGCCCCTTTAAGCATACTCTGATAGTTGTTTTGTTTCATAAATCAACCTCTAAATAATGTACATAAACTTTTTCTTTATGATTTTTTATATGTCTTTTGTAACTCTGATATAATTTTTTTTTATGAAAATCGCTATTGAAGAAGTAAATTGAGTCCGTCGTCCTTAAATCTCTTTATGTCGCAAAACCAATTTTACTACATTTTATTCAAATCTTTGCAAGGAAAATAGAAACAATTACAAAAACCCCTATCACAACGTTATTGCTTTCGACAAATCTAAAAAAAATTTAGAAATCTAAGTATTTGGTATCGTCATCTGTTTTTCGATAGTATAAAACTTTTATTGCATGAATGTCTGGGAAGTATGAAGATTAATTTCTCCCAGAAATAACATTTTCCGCGTGCACAGCCCTCGGGAAATATGATATTCTTAGGGGAATAAATCTCTATATTTCCCTAACCATCATGCAATAAATGTATATTGTCATCACGGAGCATGGCAATTATCAAAACATGACGTCAAAATGACCCATGCACAATTTATTGAAATACCCCATCTTTATATCATGCCTAGTCTTTCGCGCAGTTACCCTGTATTAAAACCATTACCTGTCTGTAAACTTTTCGCATTTTCAACATCTTCTCTAGAACTACGGGGCCAACTTCAGCCAAACTTGGCACACAGCTTAGGCAAAGACGATTAAAAGTTGTTAAAATTAAGGACCATGCCTTTTTTCAATGGGAGATAATAAGAAATAATTTTTTTTAAACTGAAATCTTTAAAAATCTTCTTCTCAGAAATCAATTGGCCAGAAAAGCTGAAACTTGTGTGTAAGAATCCTTATATAGTGAAGATTCCAAGTTGTGAAAAAACATGACACCCAGGGGTGAGTGGGGCCAAAATGGGGGTCAAACCTTTACATAAGAATATGTAGAGTAAATTTAATCAGTGAAAGCTGACACTTATGTAAATGCATTCTCATTTAATGAATATTCAAAGTTGTGAAAATCATGACCCTCGGGGGTAGAGTGAGGCCACAAGGGAGGGGGGGGTGAACATAACATAGAGAGAGAGAGAGAGAGATGAGAGAAAACAATCTTTAAAAATCCTATTTTCAGAAACTAAACCAGCCAGTGTAGAAGCATTCTCGGGTAGTAAAAATTCATAGTTGTAAAAATCAGAACGGGGTAGGGTGGGACCACAACGGGGGTGGGGGGGGGGTCGAATTTTTACATGGGAATATATAGAGAAAATCTTTAAAAATCTTCTTAAAACCATTTGGGCAGGAAAACTTAAAATTATGTGGAAGTTTTCTCAGATAGTGTAGAATCAAGTTTGTTCAAATCATGATCCCCGGGGTATGATGGGCCATATTGGGGGGGGGGGGGGTCAAATTCTTACATAGGAAAGATATAAAGAAAAATCTTTAAAAATCATCTGAACAAGTATTCAGTCCAGAAAGCTGTAATTTGTTAAAGCACATGTTGTGCAGATTAAAGGGTGATCAAACCATAATTCCCTAGAGAAAAGTGAGGGGGGGGGGGGGGAGGTTATGTAGGAAAAGACAAAAATATTCTTACAGATACTGACACAACAAAAGGGGCTTGGTATTTACCATAAAAATATGTGGATTAAAATCGGAAGATAAAAATTTAAAATATAAATTAATTTTTTTTAGTAAGATATACTGTTATTTGTTATCAAGGTATTTTGATTTTGAGACTGCAATGCTAATTTGATTCAGAGTTAATGCTATTGTCGCTCATGTGGGCGATGTGGCCCCTGGGCCTCTTGTTTAGGGAGGGGAGGGGCATAATTTAACATACATGAAGTATGACAATACAATTATTAAGTATTTATGCACACTACTTCATTGTAAAAAAAATTCAAATCGTCATCTTTTTCATGAGACACATATTTTTCTTTCTAGTGGAATTTGACAGAAGATAAGGTGTTAATATCTTTCTACAATGTAATTCAGTTTTGTTACCACGGCTTTTGACATATTTAAAATAATCTTATTTCTTTTTAAGCACGGTAGCAAAAACATCAAGAATTTTGTTTTAATAACCCTTTTTTTCAAAAAATAATATTTTACAATTATACCCGTATCAATATTAAATGGTATAAGAATTAGAATGGAAAAGATAAACATTTTAAGTACAAAACAAACTTGTTGGTGCTTATTAGCACCATTCACAATCTTTTTATAAGCGCCATTATGTAATGAAGCTCTTAATTTTTATTCTTTTAAATTTTAGTCTGAGATCTGTCGTCTGTCGATCGTTTTATTGTGTATACATTGGATTATTAATGAAGCAGATCTGAGGTGCATATGTTCAATAATCGTGCTATTAAAGGGACTTGGACACGATTTGAGATCAATAATTTTCATTTTAATTTTTATCTATAAAAGGTTTTACTGGTGCATTTTAAATGATTGACCAGAATATTAAATGTTAAAGTCAAGTTACAAGCGAGATACAGAGGTAAGATTTGATAGTTATGTAAACAAAGATCGAGTCTTATAGTTGTTTACTAAAAATGTAATGTACAGAAATGCCATTTCTTATACAAAATGACATGTAAAAAACAATTTAAATTAATTCAATATCTTCATATATACTATTATTATCAAAAGAAAGTTACCTTTGATTGAAACTTACACAAATACAACACAGATGCAAAAAATTACAATATTCGAGGTTTATTTCCAAAACAAAGAATTATGAACTCTGTATCTTGCTTATACATGTAACTTGATATTTGAGTTTCAAATTTTGACATAGCATTATAAACTTCTATATTTATTAGTATAAACATTGAAAATAGAAAAACCAAATTTGAAAATTTTAAGTCAAATTGTGTCCAAGTCCCTTTAACAGAATAGCACAGATTACATGTAAGATTGTACTGAATCAATGTAAGAAAAATCGGAAAAATTCAATTCTTTAAAAAAGGAGATTTATAAAGATGCATGCCCACGGGATTTGGAAATTAGATTAGAGGCTATTTAGATGGATAATTTTAGGCAAAAAATTGATGACTAGTATACGTTGTATACAAATGATGACTAGGTCTTGGGTTGCTAGTTTACTTGTATCCTACTCGTGTTATAAAACCTTTGTTTTTTTAACGGATGATGCTTTATCAAATACTTTCGACCAGAACCATTTTTGAAACAGCCCTTTTTAGCTCACCTGAGCTGAAAGCTCAAGTGAGCTATTCTGATCACTTTTTGTCAGTCGTCCGTCTGTCCGTTCGTCCGTCCGTCCGTCTGTCCGTCTGTCTGTCCGTCTGTAAACTTTTTACATTTTGAACTTCTTCTCTAAAACCGCTTATCCAATTTCAACCAAATTTGGCACAAAGCATCCTTATGGGAGGGCGAATATAAATTGCAGAAATAAAAGTCCGATCTGTATTCAAAGCGGAGAAAACCTTGAAACTGTAGAAAAAGGGGGGTGCATTTTTAAAAATCTTCTTCTCAAGAACTACTGATTCCAATTCAACGTAGTTTAGCATAAATTATCCTTATGGGAAGGAAAATATAAATTGCAAAAATTAAGGTCTAATTCTGTTTCAAATCTGAGTTATTACGAAAATAATAATAAAGGAAAGGCGTGTTTCAATCAAGTCAATAGCCTCGGATTCGGCATCCGGTAAAATGGGTAGACAAGACTTGGCCTGGGCAAAACAAAAGATAAGCAGTTATTAATCTGCCAATCTCATTAAAATTTCAGGATATTTGATGGACCAGTATATTTGTATTTGCTGTAAATATTGCTGCAAAATAATGCGTGTTTGGAATTGACGATTGCCGATCTGCCCCGGCTTTTATTTTGCCACGGCCCGGTTTTGCTTACCCATTTTACCAAGACTCGTATTCCATATTTCTTAAACGAGGTTCTTTGTTTAAAGCAGCCATGACATTATACGAAAAAGGGTCGATCTGACTATGATGAATTTGCTTGTTGTGCAACAGTTCGCGTATGAAGGGAAATTTTTGAAACATGAAAAATATATTGGTGCCGATTTTGTGAAGTAAATTGAGGCTAAATATTTCAATGCGTTGACAGTTTTCACACATGACGTTGATGTTAGCTTGTTCTGATTTTCGTTTCGTTTTCATTATTTATGCTTTGTAACCTGGAAACTGTCGTCTGTATTTCGTGATTTTTACGTATCAAATCAAACAGAGACTTCGGTAAATCAAACAGTTACGTTAACTGTTTACCTGCGCAAATTAAGCAAAATCTGATGTAGGAGTACTGAAATACAATTCATTCTATCGGTAATTCGGCATTACTTTTTGCGTAATGGTAGATTAATGCAATAGGTTTTTGTTAAGATGCTCGGCATTTTCTCTAGTTTATTCAGTTTAAATAGAGTTTGATATCGTTTACGGAAATATGTAGGTATATACATGTATATATATGATTCATTTCGAAAAAATAAATTGTGTTCTTTATTTGTTATACATGTAGTGCATGTTTCTTGTGTTTAATTGTTAACAATTTCTATTTACTAACCATTTTTGAGTGTTTGCTTCGAATTATAAGCAAGATACAGAGAATTGCTAGCAATTCTATGTTTGTACACAGATCTTAAAAGCTAAAGATTAAATCAAAGTACTGATAGTACTGAAAAGCGCTAACCCAGCTTCTGTATGTCAGCTTCTGTATACGCACTATATTTCCTCATCACTGCATGACAGTCCCTGCAATGATGTATGTAAGCCCCGTACATTAATTTCACAATAACCCGTAAATTAGATTCACAATAGCCCGTGCAGTTATGTGCATAAACCTCTGAAACTGGTTCCCTAACCAGTTTAAATGATGTATACTTTTGCTTAGAGGGGGCGGTTATTCGATGCACCGGAAGTTGAAGTCTAACGACAATAAAGGGCTGAGCTATGCTTAGCGCTTTAAAAAGTAAAATAATTGTCAATATTTATTACGAAAATTTTCAAAATCTGTTCTTCCAGAAACCAACTTATTGAATTGTAAACTTAACCTTTTTAGCTCACCTGAGAATGGGGCCACAATGGGGGGTCGAAGTTTAACAAATGAATATATAGAGTAAATCTTTAGAAATCCTCTTCTCAGAAACTAATCGGCCAGGAAAGCTGAAACTTGTGTGGAAGCATCCTCAGGTAGTGTAGATTCAAAGATGTGAAAATCATGACCCCTAGGGATAGGGTGGGGCCACAATGGAGGGTCGAAGTTTAACATATGAATATAAAAAGTAAATCTTTAAAAAATCTTCTTCTCAGAAACTAATTGGCCAGAAAAGCTGACACTTGTGTGGATGCATCCTTATGTAGTGAAGATTCAAATTTGTGAAAATCATGACCCCCGGGGGTAGGTTTGGGCCACAATGGGAGATCGACGTTTTACATAGGAATATACACAGTTAATCTTTAAAAATCTTCTTCTCAGAAACTAATCAGCCAGGAAAGCTGACACTTGTGTGGATGCATCCTCAGGTAGTGTAAATTCAAAGTTGTAAAAATCATGACCCCCGGGGGTAGGGTTGGGCCACAATGGGGGATCGAAGTTTAACATAGGAATATATAGGATAAATCTTTAAAAATCTTCTTCTCAGTAACTAATTCGAAGGCAAAACTGGAACTTGTGTGGAAGCATCCTCAGGTAGTGAAGATTCAAAGTTGTGAAAATCATGACCCCTGGGGTAGGTTGGGGCCACAATGGGGGATTGAAGTTAAACATATGATTATATACAGTAAATCTTTAAAAATCTTCTTCTCAGAAACTAATTAGCCAGGAAAGCTAAAACTTGTGTGGAAGCATCCTCAGTTAGTGTAGATTCAAATTTGTGAAAAGCATGACCCCTGGGGGTAGGTTTGGGCCACGATGGGAGGTCGATGTTTTACATAGGAATAAACAGAGTCATCTTTAAAAATTTTCTTCTTAGAAACTAATCAGCCAGGAAAGCTGGAACTTTTGTGAAAGCAAGCATCCTCAGGTAGTGTAGATTCAAAGTTGTGAAAATAATGATCCCCAGGGGTAGGGTGGGGCCACAATGGGGGGGGGGGTCAAAGTTTAACAAAGGAATTTATAGGGTAAATCTTTAAAAATCTTCTCAGAAACTAAGCAGCCAGATGATTCTTTATAATTGTTAAGACTTTGGCCTCAGGACAATTCTTTGGCCTCACGAGAAGGTTGAGAGTTTACTGTACGTTTATATCCCATAAATAAACTATTGTTAGGGATCTTTTTGAGAACTGCAATACTCAACACATGATATGACTATAAAATCAACCTGTTAGAAAAGGGACTAATGATTATAAACATTAGAATATCCAGGGGAAAATGGATTTTATTTATACAGGATTTACATGAATTATTGTATATTGTCCAGATAGTTTGTATTATGACTCCATTGAGCTGATTTTATCATACCTATTGTTCCTCAGGTGAGCGATGTGGCCCATGGGCCTCTTGTTTATTTCTCTTACCAAAAGTATTGATTTTAAATGGATTTCTGTCTAGATTTCAATTTTAAAAATGAAGGAAAAAATGTTATTAAAAATATAAATCGTGTTAAAAAGTTAATCCTGGCGACGCAACAAAATAAATGTTTCGTAATGTTTTTATTCAAAAAAACTGTCCGAAAAAAAATCTTTTTAAGGCTTTTTCTTTACTACCATTAAGCATCCCGTATAAATAGTTTTAACTTTGAGACAAAAGTATTTATTTTATGAAACAACATGCACATGTTTTTAGCTGAAAGCACGAGTGATCTATTCTGATCACATTTTGTCCGTCGTCCGTCTGTCTGTCCGTCTGTAAACTTTTTACATTTTGAACTTCTTCTCTAAAACCGCTTATTTAATTTCAACCAAATGCGGCACAAAACATCCTTATGGGAGGGAGGGCGAATATAAATTGCAGAAATAAAAGTCCGATCTGTATTTAAAGCGGAGAAAACCTTGAAACTGTAGAAAAAGGGGGGTGCATTTTTTAAAATCTTCTTCTAAAGAACTACTGAGTCCAATTCAACGTAGTTTAGCATAAATTATCCTTATGGGAAGAAAAATATAAATTGCAAAAATTAAGAGATAATTCTGTTTCAAATCTGAGTTATTACGAAAATAATAATAAAGGAAAGGCGTGTTTCATTCAGTTTAATAGCTTCAGGTTCGGCATCCGGTAAAATGGGTAGGCAAGACTTTGCCTGGGCAAAACAAAAAATTGGCAGTTATTAATCTGCCAATCTTATTAAAATTTCAGGATATTTGATGGACCAGTATATTTGTATTCGCTGTAAATATTGCTGCAAAATGATGCGTATTTGGAATTGACGATTGCCGATCTGCCCCGGCTTTTATTTTGCCACGGCCCGGGTTTGTATACCCATTTACCAAGACTCGTATTCCATACTTCTAAAACGAGGTTCTTTGTTTAAAGCAGCCATGACATTATACGAAAAAGGGTCGATCTGACTATGATGAATTTGCTTGTTGTGCAACAGTTCGCGTATGAAGGGAAATTTTTGAAACATGCAAAATATATTGGAACCGATTTTGTGAAGTAAATTGAGGCTAAATATTTCAATGCGTTGACATTTTTCACACATGACGTTGGTGTTAGCTTGTTCTGATTTTCGTTTCGTTTTCATTATTTATGCTTTGTAACCTGGGAACTATCGTCTGTATTTCGTGATTTTTACGTATCAAATGAAACGGAGACTTCGGTAAATCAAACAGTTAACTGTTTACCTGCGCTAATTAAGCAAAATCTGATGTATCAAAAAAGTACTGAAATACAATTCATTTAATTCGGCATTATCTTTTGCGTAATGGTAGATTAATGCAATAAGTTTTTTTTAGATGCTCGGCATTTTCTGGAGTTTATTCAGTTTAAATAGAGTTTGATACCGCTGACGGAAATATGTAGGTATATATATATAGTATATATATATGATTCATTTCGAAAAAAAAAATTACGTTCTTTATTTGTTATAGTGCATGTTTCTTGTGTTTAATTGTTTACAATTTCTATTTACTAACCATAATTGAGTGTTAAGATTCGAATTATAAGCAAGATACAGAGATTTGCTCACAATTCTATGTTTGTACACAGATCTTAAAAACTGAAGATTAAAAAAGTAAAAAATTTGTCAATATTTTTAAAGAAAATTTCTCAAAGTCTGTTCTTCCAGAAACCAACTTTAACACCTTATTGTACATGTATTGTAAACTTAAACTTTTTTCGTCATTATTACTCCTACTGTACATGTGATCCTTGACTGTGTTTGTGTACGTTTGTATAAACTGGTTTTGAACCTTAAATACCAGTGAACTGGTCTTGAGTGAATAAGAGAATTGAAAATCTTAGGCCATTCTTTTTTTCCATTTTAAATGCTGAATAGGAAATACTAAGTTAAAAATCTTAAGCTGAATGTAATAAACTCATGTGAACAAAATATGACTCAAACCTAGGCGAACTGTGAGCTCTATATCTTGCTTATAATTCTACGATTGACGCTGAAATTTTGGTTGAACATTAGAAATTCTATATAAATTAAAGTATGTTAAATACTTGTACAAACAAAACGGATGATATTCTGTATATACCTACTCTTTAGGGCCCCCTCTTTATACAATAAATAATGTGAAATCTACATCAATTTTGATAGTTTTTCAGACACGAGTAAATAAAAACGACACCTTTAAAACAGTTTCCATAGTTCTGACACATTTCTGTTGCGGGGATAAAGTAATTATTGCTATTCCCAAGTAAATATCACAGCGGAAATTTATCCTGGTTTGTACGCGAGGTAAATAACAGTCATTTTATTATAATGGAGAAGACAAATTAAATTTTTGAACGTTTTTAATTTGAGGAATTGAGCACATTGAGGTACAAGTTACTTTTTCACATCTATACATGTAGGATTTTTTAAACAAAAAACAACAACTATTTTTTTTTAAAAATACAATAACTAGTTAGTAGTTGATGAAAAAAATGTACCTATATGCTCTCATATATTTTGATCGCTTTACAAAGTATGGGGGGGGAACGAAAATATAGGGAATTGGAAGTTAACAACTTAACAGTGTACCCCTACCAAATGTTTAGTTTTATATCTTGCGTGGGATTTTCTTATACTGGTAAAAAATAGTATTTCATGAAGGTACAATGTCAAAGATTACGTGTATGCAAAAATAAGTGTAAAATTGGAATACTTTACAATATTTATTTTTTGTTATTCTACCGAGGGACCATATGGCACAATATCTTTTAAACGCCTATTGTTGCTCAGGTGAGCGATGTGGCCCCATGGGCCTCTTGTTGTTTGATTGCATATCAAACTAAAGAGCATACACAAGTTTGCTCATTTCAATAAACTTGACTTTTTAAGCCTCAGTATTTCCGTTTAATTAATAAGCTCCAATTAAGATTTAGAATTTAAAAACTATTTTTAAGGTATACTTATGTGATTCGTAACATTTAAAAAGCTTTATTAATCTTAAAAAACCTTTTAAATTTTATTGCACAATATTAATGTCAAAATAACCATAAAACATAGGTTTGTATCGTCGATAAGATTTAAAGATTCAATTTGGGTCATTTTCAGGGCGGTCTTAAGAGCTTTATATAAATCAGACTGTATAAGATAAATACAACATCTATGATTGTGTAATTCTATATTTGTTATATCCAACAGGTTTGGGGTCAATTACGTGGAAATGTAATTAAATACTTTCAAATACATCAATAAGTTTGTCAATTACTTACAATTACAATTACATTGATTTTTTTCAAATGTAATTAATTACTTTCAATTACTTTGACAAATGTAATTAAATACATTTCAATTACTTTTTAATTTCTTAAGAAAAAATAAATGTATAAACAGTATTGAAACACACAAAACTTTTTATGGTAATGTCTTTAAAGTTTTGTGGTCATTTTAATCATTGTTTTTAGATTTTGCTTTAAAATTCATATTTTAAAATGAATTATATAAACATAACAATCGGTACTAAGTCCAGTGTCATCGGGTTCATGTTTGGTTCTGAACAAGATTTTTTATGCTTAATTTTTATGCAATACATTTTTTCTTGTGTATGGGAGGACTGAAGACCTGAACAAATCAGACTTTTTCGAGAGTGTCATGTTGTATAAACACATCAACATAATGAGACACTTAATTAGTGTATAAACACAAGCCCATTTAAAACAGGTGTGCAATCTAAACATTATTACATGTATTAAGTTTGTCATTATCCTGTTAACCTTATAAACATTTACAAGCAAACAATTGTTCCCATTTACTTGTACTGATAAAATGTACTGCTTAAAGTCAATAAAGAACTGAAATGAATATGACTTTTTTTCAACTTTTAACTTGAAAAAAAGTAATTGAAATGTATTTGAAAAGTAATTGAAAATACATTAAATTTTTGGGAATGTATTTAAGTACATTCAATTACTTGTAATTGAAGGGAGATTCAATTAAAAATAACTTCCAATTACTTTAAAAAATTGGAATTAAGGATATGTGAACCTGAAATGAAACTAATTGAATAATTGAAAAAAAATGTTTAAACAAACTCTTATCGATTCGCTTTTGTCAAAAAATACATTTGAAGCAGATGTAAATGAGTTTGTTTCCATGGCAACGACCTTCAAACTTACCCATGTTCAAAAAATTAGAACGAGGAAAAAAAACTGAAATGCAAATTAAAAATGTCATAAAATTCATATTTTAAAATTAACTAGAAAATTTTTCTTAAAAAGGTTAATTAAATTCTTTATTTATTTGAAAATAGATTATTGGAATTACTTTTATTTAATCCGCTATTTTAGTTTGAATTTCTTCTGACCAATAAAAAATTAATATTTTTTGACGCGACCAGAGCTTGAAAAATTGCAAAAAAATACTTCCTATACTTAGACTCTTATTTGTTAAATGTTATTATGAAGAAATTATAAAAAGCAACAGATTAATAATAAATTATTGGCATGTTGGTGACTTACAAAAAAAAGATAATAACTTCTGAATTTCCTCTGACCTACATTTAGATAAATGAAAGTCAATACTGCCAAAATGATTGTATTTTTAAAGAGCAAACATATAAAGAGAAGAGGATTCTTTCATATAACATTTTTTTCACTTCCAATGTACACTGAAGAGTTTATTATAATGGTAATTAACAAACTGATTGCCATAGTTGTGCATCTCATTTTATCAAGAAACTCTGGTTTCTGTACACAGAAAAGAAAACATGCAGGAAAACTTTAATACACACAATTTTTACTTAGCCTTTATTGAAAGATTTTAAAATATCATCAAACCAAAATAAAAGAGGTTTCTTAAAAAATCATATACTGACTGTAATTAATTTGAATATCCTCTATAATCTTTAAAAGTTTTGTCCGATTTGCAAGGTATTGCATTAAAATGGTTGTTGGAAAAAAGGAGAATCTTTCAAATGAATACAGGTATGAAATGAAATTTAATACTTAATCATGATAAATCTTTAAATCATATCATCTGATTGGACTAAAAAACACCGCAAATTCTGAAATGTTTTATGATTTGTCCTTTTGTGTATACATGTATGCAATCCTATAATTCCTATATGTTGAACTTTGAACCCTTCATTGGTCCCCATATTGGTCTTGATGCTATTTATAATGTATGATTTAGACTTTATCAGAATGATTGTGCAGGGTAATATATAACATGGTTCAGCCTCAATTTGAACTAAAAAAATAGAAAATATGGAAGGCCACACCAACTAAATTTCTTTTTCGTCGTATCCTGCACGCCCGTGTTTAAATGAAACTTTACAAATCACATTATTATGTACCGCCTTAAAATTTCGGCTACAAAAATTAAAAATCATATTATTTAATCGCTCGCCCGCTCGTACACTTTTCCACTTAATGTCATACGAGCAAGAAATTATCTTGGGGTTGCCTAACTAGGATATGATAATTTTTCATGTAAAAAGGATAAAAATATAGATAAGGTATCTATACCGGTATAATTAAACATAATTATATACATAAGACATATATTTTAAAAATTAGTTATTCGACATGAACAGTAAACAATATATAGCCAAATGTTACAAACTTCATTACTGCACTTCATCAGTATAAACCACTTTTGATATCTATCAATTTTATTTCTTATAGCATATACATGTATCATAATATATATTCTTTTACAATAATAATTCTTAATTGTATGCATTATATGTCCAAATTATTCATGTCTTTTGGAGTTTAAGAAATGGTTTTCAAATCCAAGTAAATGTAATAAATCATAAATGCAAATTGGTAGATTATCACTGGTTTTGTCCAGCTTCCTATTTCAGGATATGTTGTGTTGCTTATTAATTGTCTTAATATTATATTATAAATGTTCAAATAAATATTGTCAACCTTAAATTACCAAATAAATGATCCAAGTCATCAATCGGGAAAGGCTTTATCAGGATGAACATAAGAGGAACAATCATCTGATTATCAGCACTTCTCTTCACCACTCATGGTTTCAGTTCCTAACATTAGTCCGCATTGTGTCTTTCATTAGGAATGACCGCGTTAACACATACCAATGATGTTCTAATCTCTTGGTGGTTTAAAAAATTTGTTTAAAAAATGATATAACTGGTACTATTACTTATAACATATAAGAAGGACTCGTATGAAAGAAAAATAAACTTCATATGGGCATGTTATGCAAGTGTATGCAACATAGACAGAACCTTATATAAATAGATTATTCTATATAAAAATTTGAAACTTGTCAACATTTTATTCTAATCTTGAAAATGTAAATAAATGTTACTTAACTTGACAATTTCAAATCTTATAACTGTGTGTATTTACAAATCTTATGTTTACATGATTTTAAATTATGGGAAAAAAATAAGTATTTGTAACAATAATAAACACATCGCGTAAAATCTCAACAGATAAATCAAGATATACTATTTTTTCTTTGAATTGTTCTTTGATTTTTACAGTTAAATAAAAGTGAAAATATATATATATATATATATATATATATATATATATATATATATATATATATATATATATATATATATATATATATATATATATATAGCATACCTTTTAAGTTAAGTTATTATAAATTTAACTGTGATATATCCAAGGTTTTAGCATTTGTTATAACTTACATGTATCTTGAAACTTAATTGTATCAGAAAACCCACATGCATCAGTAAAAGTTAATGAAATCTCTCACGAGGCAATATTTTCTTTCAGATAAATATTGTCAGCTCCCTGCATTGGTTTGCTGCATGGGTTTTGCTAAAGGAGTTCAACGATATTTGAAGGATCATCCGAATTCTGATCTCAACATATACTATGTTGATAATAACCCAATTACAACGAATCTTCTAAAAAGATGTTTTAAGCAAGATGTAAACTGGGAGTACACAGCTGACAATGAGCATTCAATATTTTTCTTACATTGCAAGTTTCAAGTTCATGTCAGGAAAGGTGATGTCTTCAATTCCAAAGCGCATGCAATAGCTGCTTCACAGGATCCAGACATGAAAAACGAAAGATTTGTTGCAAAACATCTCTACAAAATGAATGATACTGCATATAAAATAGAACTAAGAGGGAGAAAATTGTTTTCAAAGCCGATTATTACGACTGCACCACGCCAGTGTTCTTTTATGCAAGTCATTCATTTCGTCTCACCAAATTGGAGAAATGTAAACAGCAGGAGGAGTGAGCAACTAAAAAAACATTTTGAGTCAATTCAAACATTGCTTAATTTTGCTTCACGGGAAATTGCTTCTGTTGCCATTCCATTATCGGGAGGACGTAAGTATACTATAACTTTTTCATCACAAACTAAATCCTTTCAAAAGTTCAGTTATATTTGCGCCTCTGTTTCTTTATAAGTAACTAGACTTTGACCTGTGCGTGCACGGGTTGACATTGCATATGATATCGGACATTACGAAATAGATACATTAACACACCGTATATTGTTGACATTTATATAACCATGCTGTAAGCCTACAATAATGCTATTAATTTCACTACATTCTGCTTAGTTAGAATAATCTAACTGTGTCTCGGAATCTAACTGTGTCTTGGTACAGGCCATCGCCACAGTTAAAATGACTCCCATATACCAGTAATGTAGCAATAAATTGCAGAATCGCTCCGAAACGATTTTTAGAAAATTAATAAAGCTGCATTGAAATTAACAGTCAAATTATTCATAACAAATCATTTTAAGACTGTAAATATCTTTTATCTAAACATTGTTCTACTTGTTTCGAGTTTACACACCGCTTTGACATTCGAAACTCTCGGAAATTTTTCATTTAAATGCACCGAGTTACGAGTTATCTTCCGTATTTTCAATGAAAATTTGCATGCATTTGTAATATTTTGCAAATGTGATATTGTGGAAACGTAAAATAAAGAGCCTCCCGTGATTTAGCGTGTATGTAATGCGCATGCACAAGATTGTAAAATCCAAAACATCCAGATGATTTCCGGATTGTTTAAAGGAATTTTCGTTAATTATTAATTAGCGAAGCTTGATTTAGAAAAAATAAAACAAATTGGTAATCTTCAAGTACCAATTATGTTTAAAATGTAAAAAAAACAAAAGACAGTTCCCTTCCGATTTCTCGGTATTAATGCCCAAAAATTCGAGTTTATTATTTTAAAAAAGTAGTATAGATATCTGGTCTCAGTAAATCTGTTGATGAAGCGAAGTATAGACATGTTAGAAATATAGTAAAGAGAATAACTCTGTAAAATAAAAAATATTTCATAAGGTTTCGTGCTGTTGAGGTATCCGATGTACAATTGACCAAAAAATGATGCCTGGTAAGGTACATATTCTATGTACTCGTAGGGAAGGGTATGTAGTTTCTAAACAGATTTTATTCCCGCCAAATCACTATGGGGAAGTAACTCTAGCGCTGCAAATCACACACGGTAAAATACTACTTTTCTTTGACGAAAAACGGGGGTTTTCCTTGCTTAGTTTTGGGTCCTTTTACCCGACACATTCCCAATCCAAAAATTACCGATATTTTTCCATTTTTCCCAATCAAATGTCAATATATTTAAATATCAGATCATGTTCTGCTGGTATATTAAACGCAACTTAAACAGCTTCATTTCTTCATATTTGTTTATTACTAAGCTTAAATAATGGACCAAGTTGGGGCGACTTCATTGACACATTCGCTTTCCGTAACTTCGCCAGAATTTCCTCATCCTGTGCACTAATTTCAACCGATGTTATTTGCTTTTCTATTGATGATTTTTTATATTGGTAATTTATAATTAGTCAATAATTGTGCCAAATAAATGCTAAAACTATCATAAAATCGTAAATCGGTGGTTATTTACAAAATTAAACAGTTTCTCTCTATATAATGGTTGTAATTGGGCCTAAGGGTAGGACTAATACCCCCAAATGCAAATATCATTGCCATATTGCAAAGAATTATGTTATTGCATAATTGTCAATTAGCTTACATAATTAAGAAATATTTTATCTATAAAAGGTAAAAATGCATAAATTTAATTAATTTTTACAAATTGGAAAACTTTAAGAAATTTGGAAGAAAAAGTATTTTCTTTTAATCTTTGAATGTAAATGTATGTTGAATGTAAATTTAAAAATTTAGTTTAAAATCTGTATATATCATTATTACATCATAAAATAAATAAATAAAGTCTTCCAAACTCCTCACTAATTTCTTGGGGGGGGGGGGGGGGTAATAAAGTATAAAAT
Organism: Magallana gigas; assembly: GCF_963853765.1. Taxonomy (NCBI): domain Eukaryota; kingdom Metazoa; phylum Mollusca; class Bivalvia; order Ostreida; family Ostreidae; genus Magallana; species Magallana gigas. Next base: position 44,249,080 of record NC_088860.1, read on the forward strand.
TATGCCATAGGTTAGTCCTTGGTATTTTTTTGTAATTTTCCCAATCTGAACAGACTACGCGTTAATTGTCCCAATTCAACGGACCCTGGACCCAGTTTAAAAATAGTAGGAAAACCCTGTCATTAATAGTATTTTTCAAATAAAAATTGCCAACATATTTTAATAAAAATAAAAATTTGAAATAAATTGATTAGCTTTATCAATATCTGGGTTTTTTTTCTTTATTTACGGAAAATAAGAAAATTTTTAAACACAATACATGTAATTACAATAAACGTGTACAAGCATTTTACCCACGAAATCCTTATGCATTGTACTTTTTAAAAATAGTTAGTAGCAAATACGCAATTATACAAATGTTAGGTCCGAAACACTCTGTATGTATAATGAAATTAGGTATACAAAAAAAATGAACAAATCGAATAGGGCCATACAATTACCAGTTTACCCCAATTCAAGTTATGCACAGTCACAATATCTACGAAATCAATGATTAAAACGACCTACTCAGTATTTTTGGACGAAATACGTGACTTGTGCACAGCAAACTTTACTCTATAAGTTATGATTTTTTTCCTCACGTTATTGCAAAAGCGCGGTTTAAAATTAAGAAAAAATATATTGCTTGACTTTATGCAATAATTGTTTATTCCTTATTGTTTATTATGTTAGATAAAAAATAAAGCGACTTTTTGAAAATTTATTTCAAGCTCCGTAATCTACCGAGCTTATTTCGGAAAATCCCCAGCTCTCTGACTCAATTGTACATCCGATACCTTAATATTTCACCGCAATTACAATTCAAATCACAATTACCGCTTAGACACTGCTGGTCGGGCGACCATACAAGGCCAATTCTTTTCAAATGATGCATCTTAAGAATAAAAGGAACTTAGATTTTTAATTTCTTGACTTTTGCCCCACACAGGCCCTAGGGGCACGACAGTTCTTGCAAAAGTTGTCGTTTCAACCAAAACTTTTCTGCACATCTGGAAAAATCCTGAATTCAAAGTTATGAAGATCAGGAAACCTTCTACCGAATTGCAAATTTCATGTCAACGGGGTAGCGGTTTTGACACTAGGACGGGCTTAAGTTGTCATATAGTGTAAATGTATATAATGTTTTAAAATCTTATCTACTTCTGCTGATACTGTATAGAAACTGATAATATATTTAAAAACAATTAAACCCTCTACTAAAATAATAAATTTTATGTCCAGGAGGTAGGGCTTTTGACACTAGGGTTGGGGTAAAATAGTCATTTAATGTTGAAGTATATCATGTTAAAAATCTTCTTTACGTTGTACTAACAGTAAGTGACTTACTGTTTATTTAGAAAAATCATCGAGCTCTCTACCAAAAGTGTAAATTTCAGGTCCCAAGATGTTTTGTCTTTAGGACGGGGTCAAAATAGTCATAGAGTATTAATGTTTATAATGATTTAAATATTATTCTCTACTTCCACTGACACCGAATAGAAACTGTTTTTTAAATATGCTGATAAAGCTGAAATCTTTTCTTCAAATATGCTGACATATAAATGAATGCAAATTTAGTGAGGAAATTAAATCAATATTTTGTCCATTTAAATGCCGTGAAATACAGTAGCGATCAGACCCAACCTAGCAGAAAATTAACCCCCCAACTAAACATTGTTTCCTTTCTGGGTTTACTCTGATTTATTTCCGGGTTTACTTAAGTAGACCAGAATAAATCCAGATTGGACACAGAGAGTAAACTCGGTCAGAAGGATACCCCTGAAAGCAGACGCTAACTGTGTATTCAGAGTATACAAGGGGCAGGAATAACAGCCAGTAGGATGGTAAGATAAAAGATGGGTCTGCTTCACACTTCAGTGCGTACAGTTGACCTCAAGAACAATCTTCAAGAAAACCTAAAGTTTACCCCGAGTTTTCAAAATTTTCCAAAGCAAACCTAGAGTAAAACCCCAAGTAAACCCCAAAAGTAAACCCAGGGTTAAGTTGGGGTTTACTCTTGTATTGGGTTGGTTCTTATCGGTACTGTAATAAGAACTGCCAACGCTAACGCGTGGTCTGAAAAATATTTCATTGAAATCGGTCTCTAAGAGTGAGGAAAATATTATTTAGCGGACAATATGTGGATAAAAACTTAATAATAACATATTTACGATACATATTTAAAAAATTTCATTTAAATTCATATCCGCTAATTATTTTTCAAAAATTTACAAAGCAAAATTTTTCTTTGGAATGTTTTACGGTCTGTAGACATATGCCCCCCCCCCCCCCCCCCGGGTGAAACAACAAACCCTTTGGTAAAAATATGCTAAATAACAATAATTAAAACCCCTCAAAAGGAATATTTCTTTCACGGGGGGGGGGGGGGGGGAGAGAGATGTTTTAAAAAACATTTCCTTTTTTAGCTCACCTGAGCCAAAGGCTCAAGTGAGCTTTTCTGATCACAATTTGTCCGTTGTCTGTCGTCGTTGTCGTCGTCGTTGTAAACTTTTCACATTTTCATCTTCTTCTCAAGAACCACTGGGCAGATTTGGCACAAAGCACCACTAGGTGAAGGGGATTCAAGTTTGTTCAAATGAAGTGTCACGCCCTCTTTAAAGGGGAGATAATTGAGAATTATTGAATTTTGTTGGTATTTTTCAAAAATCTTCTTCTCAAAAACTATTTGGCCTGAAAAGCTTAAACGTGTGTGGAAGGATCATCAGGTATTGAAGATTCAAGTTTGTTCAAATCATGGTCCCCGGGGGTAAGGAGGTGCCACAAGAGGGGGATCAAGTTTTACATAGGAATATATAGAGAACAGCTTTAAAAATCTTCTTCTCAAAAACTTTTAGGCCAGGAAAGCTCAACTTTGAGTGGAAGCATCCTCAGATAGTGTAGATTCAAGTTTGTTCAAATCATGGTCCCCGGGGGTAGGGTTGGGCCACAATTTGGGGATCATGTTTTACATAGGAATATATAGAGAAAATCTTTAAAAATCATCCTCTAAAAAACTAATAGGCCAGGAAAGCTCAAATTAAAATGGAAGCATTCTCAGATAGTGTAGATTCAAGTTTGTTCAAATCATGGGCCCGGGGGTAGGGTGGGGCCACAATTTGGGAATCATGTTTTACATAGGAATATATAGAGAAAATCTTTGAAAATCTTCTTCTAAAAAACTATAAGGCCAGGAAAGCTCAAATTAAAAAGGAAGCATCCTCAGAAAGTGTAGATTCAATTTTGTTCAAATCATGATCCCCGGGGATAGGGTGGGGCCACAATTTGGGGATCAATTTATACATGGGAATATATAGAGAAAATCTTTAAAAATCTTCTTCTCAAAATCTAATAGACCAGAAAAGCTCAAATTAAAATGGAAACATCCTCGAGTAGTGTTGATTCAAATTTATTCATGGTCCCCGGGGGTAGGGCTGGGGCCACAATAGGGGGATTAATTTTTACATAGGAATATATAGAGAAAATCTTTTAAACAATTTCTTTTAAAAACTATTTGGCCAAGAAAGCTCAAATTGGCGTGAAACCATCCTCAGATAATGTAGATTTAAGTTTGTTTAAATCATGGTCCCTGGTGGTAGGGCGGGGCCACAATGGGGGATAAATTTTTATATATAGAGAAAATCTTTAAAAGTCTTCTTCTCAAAACTACTTGGCCAGGAAAGCCCAAATTTCAGTGGAAGCATCCCCAGATCATATAGATTCAAGTTTGTTAAAATAATAGTCCAGGGGTTGGGTGAGGCCACAATGGGGGATGAATTTTTACTTAGAAATATATAGAGAAAATCTTTTAAAATCTTCTTTGTAAAGACTATTTGGCCAGAAAAGCTTAAACTTGTGTAGAGGCATCCTCGGGTAGTGTAACTTTAAGTTTGCAAAATCACAGTCCCTAGTGGTACGGCGGGACCGTGATGGCGGTTTGAATTTTTACATAGGAATATTTAGAGAAAATCTTTAAAAATATTTTGGGAAAGTTTTCGGTCCAAAACTCAGTACTTAGTGTGAAAGCACAGGTTATGCAGATTTAAGTTTGATGAAACCATGATTCCCGAGAGAAAAGTGGGGCCACGAAAAAGGAGGGTATATAGGTGTAGAGAAAAATTTTCTTACAGGTACAACAACAAAAGGGGCTTGGTATTTACCAAAAAAAAGAGGTGGATACAATTTTTTTTTTAGCAAAATCTACTGTACTCAGTTGTCAAGATATTTTGATACTGTAATGCTAATTTGATCAGAATTAAGGCAATTGTTGCTCAGGTGAGCGATGTGGCCCCTGGGCCTCTTGTTTCGTAATTTTCTATTATAAAATGAGCAATTTTAACCCAAAATACAAAGTTATCTCTTTTTGTTTGACCAAATCATTTATATTTAATGAAAATATACATAAATGTTTACATTATTATAAAAAAAAACTTTAATTAGACAACTTTCAAAAATGACTTTTAGTTAGGCGGCAAGACAATGCTATCGTTGTTCGCAGTCCTTTCTCTGCACATTGGAGATGAAGGTTACGTAATATATTTTTAAGGTATCTTTAGTTTTTCTGTAAATAAAATGCATGCAGAAATAGCATACAGCTCCATTCAGGAGATTCCAATAATGAAAACGTATAAATATGTTTTAATATCAAGTCATGCTCTGTTGTAATCTTAAAGTCTTTGACCAAACTTGTATTCCAAGATTAGTAGTGGAAAGATTGGAGAGGGGGTATAACGATTTTTAAGTGTTTTAGCTCGCCTGAGCTAAAAGCTTTAGTGAGCTTTTCTGATCACATTTTTTCTGTCGTCCGTCTGTCTGTCCGTACGTCCGTTCGTCTGCAAACTTTTACATTTTGAACTTCTTCTCTAAAACCACCTAGCCAATTTCAACCAAAGTTGGCTCAAAGCATTCTTTTGGTAACGCAAATATGAATTTTAAAAATGAAAGACCGATCTTTATTCAAAGCGGAGAAAACCTCTAAACTGTAGAAAACGGGGTGCATTTTTACAACACCTTCTAAAGAACTACTAAGTCAAATACGTCGTAATTTAGCCTAAATAATCCACATGGGAAGAAAAATATAAATTGCAAAAATCATGCAGCTTATTCTATTTCAAAATTTGGAATTTACTAAATTAATAATAAATAAAAAAAGGGGGTCTATCGGTTTATTATTTCGGGTTTGGTATTTCGTATGCTGAAAACCAGGTTTTTGTCTGAAGTAGCCAGGATTGACGCACGGAAACAGGTCAAAGTGACAAAGATGAATTTGCTTGTTGTGCAACAGTTTCGTGCGAAGGGAATGTTTGAAACTTGCAAAATATATCCGTGCCGATTTTGTGAAGTAAATTTAGGTTTAATATTTCAATGCGTTGACATGTTCTCTTGTGACGGTGGATTTAGCTTGTTTTGATTTTTGTTTCATTTTTGGTATCTACGAGTCTGTGAGCCTCAAGTTATTTTAGACATGTATTTTATTTTAATTAATTACAGATTAAAATCTGCTGTATAACCAATGGGGAATATAATTGTCAATAAAACTCAAACAAGAAAAAATTATTAGTATCTGATCACGTGATTAGACTAGGTCAAAAGGGTGACAGTATTCAATTATTTGTAAATTTTCGGAAAAGTCTGTAAAAATGTAAATTTTGAAAATTATCAAATAAGAATTTTTTCTGGCCAATGTTTCCTTTCGGTGACATTTTGAGAGCTAATTTTTTCTGTATTTTTAGGGTCTTCCGTCTTCAGCAGAACACCCTACTATTATTCTTTTGTTTCTTTTTCACTTTTCTTATTATTATTAAGGTCTTCCGTTTCCAACGGAAGACCTTATTGTTTTCTTACTGTTTCTTATTATCATTTTTTTCCACAAATTTTGTGCACGCGATTTCTCAGAAACTATTCGACCGATTTTGACCATTTTTTCACAGATGATTGCAAGAGGTCATTATACTAGACGTTTTTTGAAATTTTGAAATCGTCACTTCCGGTACCGAGTTACGGCGGATTTTCTATTTTTTTTTGGGGGGGGGGGCTATTTTGTGCAGAGCTTATCTCAGAAACTATCAGAGATATGAATACGAAGTTTTCAGGATAGGTAGTTTATAGGTTGAAGTTGTGCACTATTATGTTGTTTTATGCCAGTGGCGTTATTTCTTGGAGCTCGCCTAGGCACGAAAATTGGGTACGAATTTTCATTCAAAATTTTCATACGTTTTGATCTGTATCTTTTTATCAGTTGATATTTTGTTAAGACATATATAACAAAAGTAGAAGATAATGAAAAGTTCTTTCCAACAAAATCAAGAAATAGGGGCTGGTCCCTTTTTTTAGGGGCCAAGACACTCGTAAACTCAATTTCAATTAACTTAAAAACGATAAAGATATTGTAATCTATTATAGAAGCAAAGTTGTTGATCGTAACAATATCTATCAGGAAAAATCATTGCCTTGCCCATTTATTACGTAATAAGGGATTTTTAAGGGCCAAAGTACTTAAACTTTGACGCAATATATCTAGAGAAGTAGACATATTTTGTTTGACATCATAGAAAAGAAAATGTTTGCATAGATGATTTAAATCGATTCCACTTATCAAAACACAAATGTCTGTCCCCATTAGGGGTTCTACAGGGCTGCCCCCTAAAATATTCAATCATTTGTATCTCAAAAATGAGCAAAAATGTCAAATGGGTGTAAGAACAAAAAATGTTAGTATTCTTAAGACCTTATTTAAAAAAATCAAGAAATAGGGGCTGGCCCCTTCAATTAGGGGCCAAGACACTCGTAAACTCTATTACAAATAACTTCAAAACGATAAAGATTTTGTAATGCATTATAGAAGCAAAGTTGTTGATCGTAACAATATCTATCAGGAAAAATCATTGCCTTGCCCATTTATTACGTAATAAGGGATTTTTAGGGGCCAAAGTACTTAAACTTTGACGCAACATATCTAGAGAAGTAGACATTTTTTGTTCGACATCATAGAAAAGAAAATGTTTGCATTGATAATTTAAATTGATTCCACTTATCAAAACACTTATGTCTGTCCCCATTAGGTATCTACAGGGCTGCCCCCTGAAATATTCAATCATTTATATATCAAAAATGAGAAAAAATGTTAAATGGGTGCAAGAACAAAAAATGTTAGTATTCTTAAGACCTATTCAAAAAAAAATCAAGAAAAAGGGCCTGCCCCTTCAATTAGGAGCCAAGACACTCGTAAACTCTATTTCAATTAACTTAAAAACAATAGACATTTTGTAATGCATTATAGAAGCAAAGTTGTTGATCGTAACAATATCTATCAGGAAAAATCATTGCCACGCCCTTTATTACGTAATTAGAGATTTTAAGGGGCCAAAGTATTCAAACTTGACACAATATATGCAGAAAAGAGTGAAAATTTGTTAGACATCATAGAAGAGAAAATATTTGCATTGATGATTTAAATTGATTCCACTTATCAAACCACTAATGTCTGTCCCCATTAGGGATCTAGAGGGATGGCCCCTAAAATATTCAATCATTTGTATCTTAAAAATGAGCAAAAATTCTAGATAAGTGTGAGAGAAAAAAAATGTTAGTATTTGTGAGACCTTTCGAATGAACTCAAGAAAAAGGGGCTGGCCCCATTTTAGGGGCCAAGACTCTCGAACACTCTATTACAGATAACTTAAAAACGATACAGATTTGGTAATGCATTATAGAAGCAAAATTGTAGATATTACCAATATCTATCTATTCTATCAAGAAAAAAATTCCTTGCCACGCCCATTTATTACGCAATTAGGGATTTTTAGGGGCCAAAGTACTTAAAATTTGACGCAATATATCTAGAGAAGGACATATATTTTGTTAAGCATTGTAGAAGACAAAATGTCTGTATTGATGATTCTAATCAATTCCACTTATCAAAACACCAATGTCTGTCCTCATTAGGCATCTAGAGGGCTGGCCCCTAAAATATTCAATCATTAGTATCTCAATAATGATCAACAATTCTATATAAGTGTAAGAACAAAAAATGTTAGTATTTGTGAGACCTTTCGAGTGATCTCAAGTATAAAGGGCTGGCCCCTTAAATTAAGGACCAAGACACTTGTAAGCTATATTTCACATATCTTAAAAACGATCAAGATTTTGTAATGCATTATAGAAACAAAGTTGTTGATCGCAACAATGTCAGTTTGTAAAACTCATTTAACACCCATTATGACGTAATTAGAGATTTTAGGGAACTAAAATCTTAATTCTTTAAAGTGCTGTATGTGAAAAACCAAAACACTTTGTTAAGCATTTTAAAGGATATTGACAATCGTATACATTTTCTGAAATAGATTGGTTAAAGGGACTTCTGAAATTTCATTGATATTTTAATCATATCTTTTAAAAATTGAACGGAAGACCTACTCGTTACTCGTAACGAGATCGTATCTAGTTTTTATTCTTTTTTTGTCTAACAAATTTTGTGCAGGCGATTTCTCGAAGATGGCTCATTCGATTTTCTTCAAATTTTAAGAATTGATGTGTCGGCATCTGAAGTTTGTACCGCCGTTTCAATTTTTTGATAACCACTTCCGGTCGAAAGTTATCGTCCGTTAACGATTTTTAAAAGTCAATTTTGTCGGCGAGAGATCCAAAAAAACAATAAAGATATAGGGCTGAAATTTTCAGTGAGAATAGACATTTTACCTGTTGCCACATGGTCATAAAAACGTCCGCCGTCACTTCCGGTCGTCACCGGAAGGAAAGATAAAAAATCGGTTTGTGCTCTTTATATATTTTTCTAACGGGTTGATGGAGACTCTTTTACTGATTCAGAATATGTAATTTATTTTGTAATCGATTGATGTGTTCCCGAGATATTAAGCATCAAAGACCTGAAGCGAGAGTCCGAGTAGCTCAGTCATTAGAGTCGTGGACATGTGCCAAGGCGACCTGGGTTCAAGCTTCGGGTGCCGAAATTTTTTTCCTTCATTTTTTGAGTTGATTAACAATGTTGTCTTAAAAATGAGGGATTTTATCTCATTTACTCAAAAATCGGACGAAAGACCCACTCGTTGCTCGCAACGAGAACGATCTAGTTTTCATTATTTACTAACGGTAGAGAGAACTGCGTACGCACCAAGAGCAAGTTGTGTATGTATGGTATAAGTTTGACCTACGTTTACTGTGTCTTAAATTTATATGTTGTTGGTGAGCAAACACTACCGACTTGCGGTCAACTTACATGTACGTGTAACGCCTCACGTCACTCGTGGATGTCAAATCGTACGGTTATCTTACTGCTTTCTTGAGTGAAATGCAGCTACCACGTACGTTTTCAGATCTTGCAAGGAAACTTTGGTGATTGATGTGCATATCAAGCAACGTACTTGTTACGAAAAGCAATTTTTCAAATTGTAAGCTGCTCTTCCGTGTCTCGCAAGTTTTTTTTTATCAAAATCCGCCCGTAGAAGCACGTATGGCCAATTGTGACTGAGGCTTTTATTAAGGTTTTCCGACCATCAACCTCAAAGTATTTTTTTATCATTAGAACTTAATTTGTCCTTCAAACTTATTCATGCAAATAAAGTGAAATAAAAAGAAGTTTATTGGTGTTATCAATGTATTTTACAATTTTTTTGCAAATTCGCTAACGAGGGATATAACAGAAAAAACTTAAAAATTGAGATCAAATTTAAAAAAGAAAGTAAGACCTCTGTGTCGGTGGCTCGAACTCATTTACGTATGTGTATTAGATCTCCTTGAAACTGCTAAGCCAAAGATTTCGTTAAATAATTGATCGTTATATTACCACTGAAAGACTAATAAATTTTTTGGTGACTTGAGTCACTCGGGTGACCTAAGGCAATTGGTCTTCGTCCGCCGTTGTGCGTTAACAATTTTTCATTTTTAAATTCTTCATGAAAACCCACGACAAATTGTTACCATTTTTGTTTTAAAGCATCTATATGGTAAGATGAATCTAAATTGTGAAATTCATGGCTTTACCACCCACGGGTGGGGTTTGGGGCACAGGCTGTGCAAAATATGCTAAAAAAATTTTCCACTCCTTCACATGTGAGAAAAAAACTGTATCTAAATTGTGAAATTCATGACCCTTTGGACAGGGTTTAGGTCCTAGGGCGGGGCTAATTTAGCCGTATAGTGAAAATGTACTAATCTTAGAAAATGTTCTTCTTTACTCCCACGCATGTGGGAAAAGAACTGAATGCATGCTAATGAAATCCACGAACTCCTCTACGTAAATTCTGAAATTCATGGCCCCTGGGTAGGGGCTTAGGTCGTGGGGTGGGGCAATATGGCCATTATAGTGTTAATGCATATAATGTTAAAACATCTTCTCTATTCTCACATGAGTAAGGGAAAATGACTTAATAGTTATGTTAACCAGGAAGTCTTCTACTAAAATAGTAAATTATATGTCTCCTTAGATATGGGTTTTGACTCTAGGGTGGGGCCAAAATGAATGTTAATGCTTATATTGTTAAAAATTATCCTCTCCACTTCCACAGACCTATAAGGAAAATTAATTCATAATTTGGAGACCAGGAAGCCGTCTACCAACATTATAAATTTCATGTTCCCGGAGATAGGGGTTCTGACTCTAGGATTGTGACAAAAAAGTCATGTCAAGTAAAAATTTTCTTTATTTAGTTTAAATGTATATAAAATGTTTAAAGAACTGTCTACTGGCACAGAATAAAAACTTACTGCAGATTTAGGAAAAAACCCAGCTGTCATCTTTAATAATATGTTATGCCCCCTGCATGTAAGACAGGGGTTATGGTTGGGAGGAGGGGGGGGGGGGCATGTATTTTTCTTATTATTTTATTCTGCTCATTGACAGGAATTTCAATGAAAGAAATGAGTTAATTCACATGTTTAGATAAGAAAAAGAATGAAGCTATCTATCAAAGTTATTGATAAGATATTATGAGAGCATTTGAAAAGGGTTCAGGGCCGAGAATTATAACAGTTGATGGAGTTATTGTGCCTTGCTTTTTCATAAAGAAGTTATCTTCCTTTGCTTGTTCATAAATAGTAGTTGTTTGAAGTAAGTTAGAAGTTGTATGATCAAAAAGGTTAGCAAGTACGTTTATCTTTATTTTTTTAAAAAGTGCTTTTTTTTTTTAAATAAACTAGTAGACTTGTTAATAGTAAAGTAATAACTATTATACTAGCCACCTTGTTTTAGTTTATCTATGAAAACATATAAACGTAAAACCTATCTAGATAGTTCACACATGTGGAAAATATTTTCATTAAGAGATTTTTAACCTTTTAGCACACTTACATAAGTACTTGTATTCTGATTCAATCTAACGTTACATGTACAATTAAAGGAAGGTAATGTGTTATTTAAACTTGGGATACCCTAGTTGCGACTATTGGTAGTCATTGAGTACTGTGGAATCATTAGAATTCGTGGTGGCTAAATTTCCGTGGTATTCGTGGGTAGCCCTCACCCACAAATTTAAATCCTCAACGAAAAGTACTTATAAAAGGTTTGGTTTACCATCTGAAACTGAAAACTGACTCATCCACGAAATTAGATCCCCACGAACAAGCAAAAAAACCCATAATCCACGAAAATTGGCCCCCACGAAATAAAATGATTCCACAGTATTTAATATATATGTTTCAGCTGTAATGATTTTGCCTAATTCTGTTATATCCTTTTTGGTATATAAACATTTTAGGATTGTTTGAAGATAGAAATGCATTTTAAAACATAATATATATTAGATACTAGTATTAATTATCTTTATCTGTTCAAAGATTACACAGACTGGGAAACAAAGAAAGAAATTGCAAAAAGTACCGCTAAAGCAGTTGCAGGGTGGTGTAAAGAAAATGCAAAGAGTTCGCAAAAACTTGAAACGATTTACTTTTTGCACGACGACTCAAGTTACATCAAGGAATTGATAGAATGCTGGAGACAACATCCTTGTTTAAAAGAACAATTGCTTGTAATTCCTCCAACTTCTACAAATTCTACTCCCGTGTAGTAGCATAATCAGTATGCTTAATTTTTTACTCTGTCACCTGGTATTTTTGAGGACATTGCAGTTTTGTTTGTAAAACTCATTTAGCTTGTACTAATACAATAGTTAGTGTTAGATTGTTGTACAATTTAGTCCACAATGTGTTACTAATTTTTGCAAATTCAAATCTCATTATTTGAAGATTGAAAAAAGTGTTCGATATATTTACTTATTGTTCTGCTTTATTCATTTATATTGATAAGGATGGCATCACATTTATCAGTGTCTTTGTACAATATTACTTTTATTTATTTCTTGATTAATTATTATTTTGATTTTACCAAGTTTTAAGTTTCCTATGAATAACCAATCTTTGGAAACAAATTTGAATTCTTTTTTACTTGAAAATTTATAAGAATGTGTGAGAAATACTTAAAGCAATGCCTTATTCATTTATATTGATTAGGATAGAATAGCATCTTTTATCGTCTTTGTACAAGATCACTATACAGGTTGAGTTTCGTTGTTATTTCTTGATTAAATGATATTTTTGCAAAATATCGAAGAAACACCAGATGTCCGTAAATGCCAGAAGCCAAGATGTGCCACCTGCCCTTACCTACAAGAAGGCCACCAGTTCGAGTTCAAAAACGGCAGAAATTTTAATATACATTCCTCTATTACATGTGAAAGTTCTCATCTAATCTACGTCATAACATGTGCAGGATGTGGAGAAAACTATATTGGTCAAACCGGGGATACCCTCAGACATCGAATGACCGTCCACCGACAACAAATTCGTGAAACAAAATACCAGTGCACGGCTGTTAGCGGACATCTCAGAAACTGTGCCAAGAACATTTTTCCGAACTTTACAGTGTGTCCTATCTATAAATTTTATAAAATAACAACCGAAAAAGAGCGTGAAACAAAAGAAAAACATTTCATTTCATTATATAAACCAAAACTGAATGCATTATAATTATGAATGTTTGAATATATTTTATGTTTTTCTTGTACAATTATAGAATATTTGAATATATTATATGTTTTTCCCGTACTATTACAAAACGCTTATACTATGACGTCATAATGAACTCTGAAAAGCGCAACATATACTTGATGTTATATGACGTCACAATGATCATTTGAAATGTATGTACTTATGTATCTATGGTGATTGTTCAAAACTCCTGAAGATTATAATGAAACCGGTAGAGTTTTGATTCGGCTTTCTGTTATTTTTTATTATTTAATACTTGTGTGGATTAACTTTACTCATTTTGGATTATATATATATATATATATATATATATATATATATATATATATATATATATATATATATAATTTCATGTTTTTTACAAATGTATGAAATTGATTCCAGTTGCTTTGGTTACAAAATAAAAACTAGGAAAAGTTATTACTTCAAACCCTGGAAGACTGATATGCTTGTTTTGGACACATTTTTTGGTTGTTATGATGGCATGTACGCATTAAAGAAATTATCTGAGAAATCTGTACTTTTTGAAAACACCACAGCATTAGATATTTGAAAAATCCGTAAACATTTTTTTCTTGAAAAAAAAAATAGTGCCCATAGTTTTCAACGTAAAATTCTTCACTTAAAAAAACGGCGAAATTACCCAGACAAAGATGTGTTTTAAGAGAGGAATTGTGAACAATTGGAATTAACAAAGTTTTACTTTCGTCCGCTGACAACGAGGACGAAAGGGGCAAAAATAAAATGGGGGCGAATTTTATCCTGTTTACAGTAGCACTTTGAAAGTATTCATGTATCATTTACCCAAGCAGAAATTTCCTTATTTGGAACATTATAAGATTTAGCTGGGTTTTTTTTTTCATGCTTTCAAGACTTAACAAACCAGATGAACGATTATTTAGTTGGGCTGTAAAAACGTTTTGTATGCATTGTACATTGTTATTGTTTATTAACATAATTAATTACATTTTAATTTGTTAATTGGTTTTTATGAAACGGAACTTTCTGTGAGGATTCCTATGAACAATTCTTTTGTTTTAGATGTAAAATCTACATTTACAGAAAAGAATCCCTCTACATGTTATCTAATAAATCTGTAAAAAACAAATGTTTTTCATGGCTCATCTATTGTCCGTAAAACTCCTTTTCTGAACTGATGGAGCAGAGCTACAGTCATTATATCTGCACAAAACCATTCAGTAATTAACGCGAACGTTCTTTCTAATAATGGACATAAATCATTTTATAAAATTCTTTAGTACCCAAACTCCTTCACCATATTAAGATGAAATGATTAACCCTCAGATAAGAGAACAAATTAAGAGGGATGGGTGGCCGTTTTCAATTTCAGACTCTACAGATCTCCTTTAGAAAAGAGTCCTAGAGAGAGAGAGAGAGAGAGAGAGCAACACGGACCTCTAAAATGAAAGAGGTAGGAACAGGTGCCTAGGAGTAGTGAGCATCCTATGCTGACCGGTCACACCCGCCGTGTGCTCTTTGTCGTAATCGGAAAAAAACGGAAAAGTCTGTAGACAATTAGATTATTAATTATAGTCTAATAAATAGTATGAAAAAAGTCCTTCTTCTGAAGTTCAATAATCTCACCTATGTTTCTCTTTGATCGCAAATATATATATAAACAGATACAATGCAGATGCTTAAAAATTTAACACACTATTTGTTTAGGCGTGCCATATTCTGGAATATATTCTTGTACTATTTGGACGTCAACTTCCTGTTAAATGACGACTTTGGCTATTTTTAGCCTTATATTCAAACAAATTTTCGTCGCAGAATTTTCAGCAACTATTTATAGCAGACATTTGAAATTTTAACACATTATTTGTTCAGGCATGCCATATCGTGGGATATATTTTTGTAAAAATCGGACATCACCTTCCTGTTAAATAACGACTTTGTTTATTTTTAGCCTAAATTTTCAAAATTTAAGATTTCTCGGCAATTATTTATTGCAGATGCTTGAAATTTTACCACATTATTTGTTCAGGTATGCCATATTGTTGGGTATTTTTTGTACCAATCTGATTCAACTTCCTGTTAAATGCCGACTTTGCTTATTTTTCTCACCATTGGCTCACAGATATCTTGTTTGCATTACTTTGCATAATGAAACCAATTTTGGCACTTAGGAATATTCTCAGGAAGCAATGGCTGGTATTAAGTATTTCCAGTGTTTCTGTTGTTTGTGTTCTTTATCCAATGTGTTATCACGCTTGAATTTGGTATGCTTAGACTGTGGCCGATCACGATCTTTTTATTGTACTGTCTTCCATGTGATTTGGAATAAGAGTTTAACAACACAGTCAGTTAAATAGTTTCATTTATATGGCCATGCATGCTACACACTTATCCTAGTTTATCTTTACAAAGTCTAGCAGGATCCGCTTTCGTGATATTGGCTGTAATTGTTGTCGTGGTCAATAAAACTGACTTAAATCTGCGTTAGTAAATTCTTATACCAAAATTAAAACGTATAGAAGGCAGTGCGTACCTTTACTTATACATGTTTACATAACAGTCCTCTCAAGTTAAGGTTTTTAACTCACCGAGCTGAAAGCTCAAGTGAGCTATTCTGATCACATTTTGTCTGTCGTCCGTCTGTCTGTCTGTCCGTCTGTCTGTCCGTCTGTCTGTAAACTTTTCACATTTTCAACATCTTCTCAAGAACCACTGGGCCAATTTTTACCAAACTTGGCACAAAGCATCCTTAGCCTAAGGGGATTCAAAGTTGTGAAAATTAAGGACCACGCCCTTTTGCAAAGGGAGATAATTAGGAATTAATGAAAATTTTCGAGAAATTTTCAAAAATCATCTTCTCATGAACCATAAGACCAGGAAAGCTGAAACTTATGTGACAGCATCCTCAGGTAGTGGAGATTCAAAGTTGTGAAAATCATGACCCCGGGGGTAGGGTGGGGCCACAATGGGGGGTCGAAATTTAACATGGGAATATATAGAGTAAATCTTTAAAAATCTTTTTCTCAGAAACTAATCAGCCAGGAAAGCTGAAACTTGTGTGGAAGCATCCTCAGGTAGTGTAGATACAAAGTTGGGAAAATCATGACACCGGGGGGTAGGGTGGGGCCACAATGGGGGGTCGAAGTTAAACACATGAATATATAGAGTAAATCTTTAAAAATCTTCTTCTCTGAAACTAATCAGCCAGGAAAGCGAACACTTGTGTGGAAGCATCCTCAGGTAATGTAGATTCAAAGTTGTGAAAATCATGACCCCCGGGGGTAGGGTGGGACCACAATGGGGGTCGAAGTTTAACATAGGAATATATAGAGTAAATCTTTAAAATCTTCTTCTCAGAAACTAATCAGCCAGGAAAGCTGACACTTGTGTGAAAGCATCCTCTGGTAGTGTAGATTCAAAGATGTGAAAATCATGACACCGGGGATAGGGTGGGGCCACAATGGGGGGTTGAAATTAAACATAGGAATATATAGAGTAAATCTTTAAAAATCTTCTTCTCAGAAACTAATCAGCCAGATGATTCTTTATAATTGTTAAGACGTTGGCCCCAGGACAATTCTTTGGCTTTACAAGAAGGTTCAGAGTTTGATGTAAGTTTATATCCCATATATAAACTATTGTTAAGGATCTTTTTGAGAATATATTTTTGCAATACTCAACATATGATATGACTATAAAATCATCCTGTTAAAAAAGGGACTAATGATTATAAACATAAGAATATCCAGGGGGAAAATGGATTTTATTTATACAGGATCTACATGTATTATTGTACATTGTCCAGATAGTTTGTATTAATTATAACTCCATTAAGCTGATTTTATTATACCTATTGTTCCTCAGGTGAGCGATGTGGCCCATGGGCCTCTTGTTTAATGCTAATATTCCTAAACGGGTGTTTAGTTCAGTTTTAAAAGTTTAGAAACAACTCTGAAATACAATGTTTTACAACATACAAGGCACATAGTAATATCAGTCTAATTCATTCTAGATTTTAACAAAGTCTACTATACATTCCACTCCACCAGTTTTTCAAAACTTAATCTCTGCAATTGATATTTAATGTCAAGTTTCATAAATTATTAATATAACTAAAAGATTGGAGTGTATCCACAACTCCCTAAAAAGCTCCCATTAAAACACACGCGCGCATCAGGAAGCCAGGTTTTATATCTGGCGGCCGCGAGATAATGATGTGGCGCCCGCCAGATAGATATGTGACTGCCGCTAGATAAGTTGCGGCCGCCAAATAATTATCTGGCGGTCGCCAGATAAAATATTTTTCTAAGTGGCACCAACGGGCTTCCATAGATAAGGATTTTCATGATTTGCGAATTAATCTGGAACTGAAACACCCACCCTCGCCATTAATGTTGATCGTCCTGGTCCCAAGCATAGGAATTCGTGATAAAACACTTCATTTTCTATTCAGTGAACTAAATAATGTGTATCGTTTATTTCTCAAGGTTAAACTTTTAATTTTTTGATATTTATTAAGTTGTATTGTGTTTGCTTACAATTAAAAAACACAACTTTACATTTCTTGACAGTGTGTATTTTGGAAATTCCCGTTCTATAAATAGTGTTAAATCAGAACAGTAGAGAAAAGCAGGTATCAACATTTTTTTACCAATCAGAAGCGCCAATATCTTGTCAAACTAATAAATGGTAAATTATGTCAATTTCAACGGTTAATACAGAGTTTATAGTCTGATTCAAAATAGTTATTTTATCTTACGAGTTTGTATATAACAGTTGTTGCGAAAAAATTTAAATTTGATTAAATTTATACTTTGGGGATTTCGCGGGATTATTTTTCAGCACTAAATATTGAAACCATATGTGTTGAATTAAGATTCTTAAAATTGTTAGTTGAAAGTTTGCAGCATTGTGGAATTGTTTTCTTTGAACCAGTTCTGAAATCAACAACATAGCACACGTATAAATAAATTTATTTTATCAAATTAACAGCTGTCATTTTTTGATTATACATACATTCGATTATACATACATTTGTATTATTCTTCAGATTGATATCTGTTTATAAACATCATCAATTTTGTTCCGCTGATTACCTGAGTAATAGAAAGGCAAAACACCAATGTTTAATCCAGAGCACTGTGTACTACATTATTTTATGTAAACCGGAATAGAATATATGCCGTCAAAATAAAAAAAATTTCAGTACAAATTTCTGTTCTAAATAGTGTCAGGAGTAAATGGCAGAGAATTAATTCAATTGTTTCTAACTTTAAATGTGCATTATCGTTTCTCTTCAAAATGGTATGACTAACTTTTTCACTTCAAAAGATTCAAATTTTGACGCATATTTTGTGTAGAGAGAGGCTTTTAACGTGGAAAAATGCATTTTATTAATTAACAGAGCATTATATTAAAACAATTATAATACCATTAAATCCTATCTATTATGCTTGTTTTGATTCGGCATTTGATTAATATTTTAAGAGCGTGTATCATTTCTTTTCTAGAGTGTTTAATGTACAAGTGCTTCGATGATATCTATAAAATTATTTAATAAATACGTAAAATATTAAGCGAAGGTCATTTCAATTCCAACCGGAGCTCATTTCTTTGATATTTATTCTAATAAAAGATGAACTCTATACAAAGCAGTGGCACTTTTCAGAATCTACTAGAAAAGAAGAATTTGATTATTATTTAAATTTTTAAATCAAATAAGGGTATGCCCTTGTAATATTGAAATTTGTTTATGACCTGCATGCGGGAGAATTATCAACAAATGTCACGTGACTATCAATTCAGGGGACCACACTAAGAGTCATACAAAGTTGCATTTACTACACTGTTTCATTTAATATCACTTTAATAACTTTACATAAATATTTTGAAATAATAGATGGATCGTTCTACGAGGCATCTAAATCCGCTGATATTTTCATAGTAAGCCGTAACAGTGCTACAAGCTGTTAAAGAGCCGGTGTAATGAAGAACAATGACCCCCGTAGAATAATGACCGAGGGACCGACTGGCTGAAAGCGCCGACTATAAAACAAATATTTTTACTAGACTTTCGTATTCTGTTCTATTTATCTTTCTATTTTTGCTGCACCAAGCCTTTGTTCGTAAACACGCACGCGCACACCCATTAACACCCCCCCCCCTCTCCACCACCACCACTACACACACAGTCAATGTCCTCGGAATAATTCTAAGGTGATAAGTCTCTATATAAAATAATTCTAAAAAGTTTGTCTCATGATGTACTTTTAATTGATTTGTGGTTTATAAGAATTCAAAACAGCATGCTCAGCCATGCAAATATAAGAACAACTCTTCCATAAGGGATGACGTATTTGATAGTTGTGTTTCCTGTCACAGCATGGACATAGCAACTCCCCGAGAACAGTAGAATCCCAGCTGTCAACATAGTTCCTGTCTACAAAAGAGAACATAGGTCATTGTTGTGAGTTACAAGTCAACAAAGTTCCTGTCTTATAGGGGGAAAAAATTAATATCATTATAAAACATCCTGATATCTTAAAATAATAAAGACTCGTATACAAGTCAACAATGCGAGGGTCAATCAAAAAATACGAAGACAATGAGGCTGTCTATCATATATTTTTCATGAAAGTCATACTTAACAGATTAATCTGTGCACCAACACTTATGTTATTGATATGCGAAGTTTTAGTCCATTTGATGAAACGCTATTTTTGTTACCCCTTTTTAAAAACAACATGTTTTGTCACCACGGCGCACGGTAACGTTCAAAACATGGCGTCAACAATAAACACGCACAGTTTATAGATATACCCCATCTTTATATCACGCTTAGTCTCTTGTGCCTTTCTCCTCACAATTTAAAATTGCACTGAAACACATCTTATTTGCACACATTTGTTCGAGAATCACAAGTAAGTTCTTCAAAGTTTTCATTTTCTATGGTGTTCCGATGGAGCCACTTCGACCTTAGCACTTTCGCCTTTAGGTCGAGGTACGAGAGTACGAAGTTGCGACGGCGAAAGTGCGAGAGTGCGACGGCGAAGGAGCGAAGATGCGACGGCGAAGCGCGAAGTTGCGACGGCGAGAGTGCGAAGTTGCAACGGCGAAGAAGCGATACTAATATCGCACTCTCGCCTTCGCAACTTCGCACTCTCGCCTTCGCATCTTCGCACTTTCGCCTTCGCCTTTTTATAATTATGGAGCTCTCTATCGTTTAAAGACAATTTTAGCTGTATAAAAGGACATCTGAGGCAGACGATGGACTTTTTAGAATTTATTTTCAACAGCCTGCGCAGATCCATAACATTTCTAGGGGGTGGGGCACAGGGGCCAAGCCCGTTTTAACATTAATTTCAATGTAACCATAAATAAAGAAAGGGGTCGAACTCTGACCCAAATAAAAAACTACCAGCTCGCTTCAAAAGCCTAATAAATCAATTAATTTTTAAAACACTCGCAATATGCATGTATTTTTCAGAAAAGTAATGTCTGAGATACACTCATGCCGAATTTCAAGTTGATGAGTCTTAAAATAGCGGAGATATACGTCATTATTCTCTCGAAGTCGCCAGTTTATTTTTACTCGGACATTTACCGGTCCAGGGCTCACGATGGGATTTTGCCTCTGACAACAGCAGTATTGCAACAAGTCGAGAAACATTCGCACTAATCTTTGAAAATCTTACATCAAATGCACGCTACTTGCATACAAAAACTCCGATAAAATTCCTCAGATACTCTCCATAATGAACTTTTATTCTGCAGCCACATCAATTTCTGACCAGACCGGCCATTTTGACGTCTTCGAGAAAGACTGATTCTGATTGGACCATCAGGAATATAAACCAATGAAATTGAGTTAAACATTAGCTATCAGAATGGCCGGTCTGGTCAGAAGTTGATGTGGCTGCAGAATAAAAGTTCATTATGGAGAGTATTTAAGGAATTTTATCGGAGTTTTTGTATGTAAGTAGCGTCCATTTGATGTAAGATTTTCAAAGATTAGTGAGAATGTTTCTCGACTTGTTGCAATACTGCTGTTGTCAGAGGCAAAATCCCATCGTGAGCCCTGGACCGGTAAATGTCCGAGTAAAAATAAACTGGCGACTTCGAGAGAATAATGACGTATATCTCCGCTATTTTAAGACTCATCAACTTGAAATTCGGCATGAGTGTATCTCAGACATTACTTTTCTGAAAAATACATGCATATTGCGAGTGTTTTAAAAAATAATTGATTTATTAGGCTTTTGAAGCGAGCTGGTAGTTTTTTATTTGGGTCAGAGTTCGACCCCTTTCTTTATTTATGGTTACATTGAAATTAATGTTAAAACGGGCTTGGCCCCTGTGGGGTGGGGTGGATAAATAATTATATTTGTCGGGGGTGGGGGAGGGTTCCGAGACATATTTTGGAGATTTTATTATATATAATTAATAAAATTAAATTTTCCGGGGGGATGAGATCTGGACCTTCTCTCTCCCTTTACTGCATGTGTGAAGTTATTAGTATTGAATTTTCCGGGGGGGGGACCCCCTCTCCACCTCTAGATCCATACACCAGCAAGGAGTGTCGCATAATGAAATTAGAATGTTACTGTGTTTGATCTACGGTAAACAGACAGCTGGTAAGTGACAGGAGTCTGGAAATGCATATGTATACATTATGGCGGACCTTACATTTTATATGGAGTATATATAACGATTAGGCATAGCCAGCACTGGTACATATACACATTAAAATATTTATAAACATTCATAGTAAGCACAATGGCTTAGCGCATGCGTACCAATGATATCATGGATTAATCGGAAAACCTTTGCGAGTACGGTGCCTGCATCAAATTCTATGTAATAGACCGAGACTTTCTGAATGCTATCAAAAAAGGCGAAGGCGAAAGTGCGAAGGCGAAAGTGCGAAGGCGAGAGTGCGAAGTTGCGAAGGCGAGTGAGCGATAGTAGTATCGCTCCTTCGCCTTCGCACCTTCGCGCTTTCGCCTTCGCATCTTCGCACTTTCGCTCCTTCGCCGTCGCACTCTCGCACTTTCGCCTTCGCAACTTCGCACTCTCGCATCTTCGACCTAAAGGCAAAAGTGCGAAGGTCGAAGTGGCCCCATCGGAACACCATAATTTTCTAACCATGTATCTCTTAGTTGACAGTAAGGATAACCCTGAAGTCGGTTGACGTTACTTATTTTTTTACCAAATATTTACAGATATTCTACTCTGTTTCGGACTGTTTTATATTCAAAATACAATTACCCCCACCCCCACAAAATTTATTACAGTTAATCACAAACTTGCAAATAATTGTTGACTTATTTTTTGCACCATTTAGCATTTTCACAGCTTGTGTCGGCTTTTTTCTGGGTTAAATCCATTTTGTTTGTACCTCTCGTTGCGCCGTGACGTCCGGCGACGTCGATGTTTTTAGTCAATTCTAAAGAGGACTATCTGTCTTTAGTTACTAATATTTGTTCGACAAAACAATATATCCCATCATTATTTGGAATATAGAACACCATGACTATACTTAATTTGAGGTTTCAATATTATTTAGTTTTTAGCCCAATTTAAAGAGATATTATTTTCAACATTACTAGACTTTTACCCGTGCGTGCACGGGTTGACATTGCATATGATATCGGGCATTTACAAAATATATATATACATCGAAACACCGTATATTGTTGACATTTGCATAACGAAACTTCAAGCTTACAATAATGCTATTAATTTCACTACACTCTGCTGAGTTGGAATAATCTAACTGTGTCTCGGGAAATGCCTTCATCACAGTCAAAATGCCTCCATCGTGGGAACCCACGGGTTTTCTATCCGTTACACTGCAGTGTAACGGATAGAAAACCCGTGGGTTCCGACGGTGAAATGCCTCCCATATACCCGTTATGTTGCAGAAAATTGCTGAATCGCTCCAAAACGATTCTGGAGAAAATTAAGTTGCATTGAATATTACAGTCAAATTGTTCACAAAAACCATTTTGAAGCTGTAAATACCTTTCCTCGAAAAGTTTAAATCTATAATTGCAGAATCCAACATATTTCAACAACGTTTTTTACACATCTTGTTGACATTCAACGCTCTCGCGATTTTTTTCTAGTAAATGCACTGTCTTAGAGTTATCTCCCGTATTTTCTTTGATGAACATAAAAAAAAATTCCAATAAAAATTAACACACATTTGTTTTATCGTTTCCAAGTTTATCCATGCAAATATGATATTGTGGAAAACATAAAATAAAGAGCCTCTAGTGATTTAGCTTGAATGTAATGCGCATGCGCAAGATTATAAAATCCAAAAAATTCAGACGATTTCCGGAATTTTTTGAGGAATTTTCGTTGATTATTAATTAAAGAAGCCTGATTGACAAAAAAAAAACAAATTGGTAATCTTCAAGTACCAATGATGTTTAAAATATATAAAACAAAAGACAGTACTCTTCCGATTTATCGGTATTAAAGCTAAAAAATTCGAGTCTATTATTTTAATATAGTAGTATAGATATGGTTTATTGTTGACATAACACAAATTTTGACCGTGCGCCGTGACCTTATTTTTGAAGAAATAGATTCTAAATAATTCTTAGAAATAAAGGAATTTATTAACATTTTTTCTTGCAAATTGTTTGAAACTATTGCTAAATTATGTCTACTAAATTTAGTAATGATATGACGTTAAGTAACATAGCTATGACAAAAGTCTTCGTATTTTTTGATTTTTTGATTGACCCTCGTAGAACTTGACACATTATTATTACTCCTGTTCATGGAGAATAAAAATTTAGAGCATGCATACTGGATGAAAAAATATTAACGTGATAGTGAATCTTCTCTGTTTTGCTTGGAGCTGTTTCCCATTTCTCACAAATCACCTTACTGAATCGCATTGGAGAAATTCACAAGTGATAAACCTTCACTGCTATTTTCTCAGATACCATTTTGAACACTTACAAAGTATGGTCTGCCATAACAAGGAACAAACAGTAGAGCAACTAAATTCACCATGTGCATTTTGTTTCCGGTTTCAAAAATCTGCCAAATTATAATGCGAAAAATTTAGTTTATTACGGGCCGCCAGAAGGTGGTCCGTTATTTGATATACATTAAGATATTGTAATTGCGTTTCTGCGGGATAATTTTATTTTTTATAGAATTAATATCATGCTTATTTTTATGAATTAAAAGTAAATTTGCATGTAGAAATATGTTTTATGCCTTTAAAAAATACTAAATATTTTTTGTTTCACTCGTAAATAAAAAGTAAGTAATAGACTGGTGTTAGGCGCGTTTTTATCGAGACTATAATCTATTCGGAAAATTTCGGAGTTTTTCATTCTATCGAGATCGGTATACGGGGCATACTAAAGACCTGAAACAGTAAAAACCTGAATGATATGAAATTCATATGAATGATATATTTGAATTTGTATGTTCTGCATCATATAAAATGACTTTTTGTGTGTATTTATTATATTTCCATGTGAAATGTGGTCAATGTGTTCTCCATTACTTCATAATATGGCAATGGTCATACAATGACCGTAAGAAATGCTTACTGTAACGACCTACATTCTTAACAATAACAATAAAATGTTAAACTTCAAAATGTTGCTGAAAATATATCAAAATTAACCATCAAAATTAGTTTAACCAACTCGTTATTTTCTTTTTCGTGGTGTGTGTTTTTTTAAGTAAACAACCAATGATGATTCATACAGCAATCATATTTTTGCGGCCCATTTGACGCTTGCATCAATGTTTTTTCTTGTTTTCATTGAATGATAAAAGAAGTCAATATTTCAGTATATGAAAGGAACATCAAGTCAAATATGTCAGCAATATGAAGGAAAGTATCATGTTAATCTTGTCAGCAATGTGGGGTAAACATAATCTCAAATATGTTAGCAAAACGGGAACACACATATCAAATATGCCCTAAATAGGGGGGGGGGGGGTTAACAAATATGTCAGCAATATCGTAAATTATTCTCTACAAACCTTTGTCAAATGTTCTCTTCCATTATTTTCATCATTAGCTCTAAAGGCTAAAACTAAATAAATGAACGTACAAAAAAACTAATTTATTTGGACTCGCAGCTGAATAAATGATACAAGATAGTATTTACTGTAATTCATTCAAGGTCATTAACCAAATGACATTTTCTCAACGTGCTGAAAATGCACTTATTGATTATTTACATGTTTACATACAGACAATGAACTTTGACCTGGCCAAATATATCGGCCTCGTTGCGTATAAACCACGTGCAGTTTAGGGGAAACGTATATGCAAAGAAAACAAGCCACATCTTCTTTTGCTTTCTCAAAAGGTAAAAGAATCATTCAATATGAATATCAAAGTAATTAACTGAAAATAGATTCAAGCCAAAATTCATATTTACCAAATTCATGATAAGCCGCCATCGAGAGTGCAGCTGCACCGGACAAACCACCTAATTTAAAGAAAATTCTTGAGACGTGTCGATCCTTTGCCTCATTTCTTGTCTGAAGAAATATATTCAACTCCTTTCATTACTAAATATACGGTGTTTTGTATCGTGTAAGAATACTTCATCGCATCACTTTGAAAACCTTTCGGTTCTTTTTTTAGCTATAAAATTATATACTTTTGATTAATTATTAATCTCACTTTCACTTAAGTCAATTTTAGAAAACTATTATTCTATTTATATTCCATGGGGTATTTTTTGCTGAAGAACTTCATGGACAGCAATTCATAAGTGCACACAAGTACATTTTAGGAAATTTCAAACCCTATATGGGGGAAAATGTGAATCGAAAGTAATTTTTGATTTAAGCATAATAATTTTGGGATCGTAATTGATATACAAGTATACATAACGTTTTGATTCACACTTTGACATGAGAGTTATTAAAACACACCTGATAATGATAAATTCATATTTTTATATAATTTTGATTCGTATAAAAATGATTCAGTTCAATTTAATATATAACATTCACATCCGGCAAAAATTGCACTAAAAACTTCCTTGTTTTCTAATATTATCTAAACATATTTTTTTCTCTGTCGACTAGTTTCCGTTTCTGTCACTTTGTACTTGGTATTTCTATGATACTGGTATTCATATTTGTGTATCAATAAAAGATAGAAGAAAAAAACAAGAGATGTAGTGTATATGTATGGCACGCCAAATTCACAAAAATGAGCTAAACATAGTTTCACATTTGATAAATTAGGTTTATCGACTGTTAACTATAGTAAACGAACCTCAATCTATAGGTAACGATTTGATAACTATAGTCTTCATCTGTAAAACTATATTTAGCGGTTGTAAACTATAGTTTGCGAATGTTAATGATAAGTTCATCACCTTCAAATAATGTTAACAACAGATTTTGCTGATAAATATAGATTCACATCTGTAAACTATAATTTAAAGTTAAGATTTGTTAATCATAGTGACACAGTCGTGAACTATATTTATTATTATAATGTTTTGCACTCGCAAATGGTTTTATTCAGTGTAAATTATAGTTTTTCACTTCTAACTAAAACATAGATAATTGCGTTAACTGTGGTTTACCGATGTGAAATTAGATTAATGGCGTAAAATAAAGTTTCACAGAGGATATTCTTAGTTATCAACCGTAACTATAGTTTACGGACGCTAAACTAGAGTTAACAATAGTTTATTGTTAACTATAGTTTACGAACCGTAAACTATAGTTAACGATTCGGTAACTATAATTAACGATTCGTTAACTATAATTTTTATCTGCAAAAACATATTTAACGGTAGTAAAATATAGTTTATGAACGCTTAACTAGAGTTAACAATACTTTATTGTTAACTATGGTTTACGAACCGTAAACTATAGTTGTTAACGATTCGGTAACTATAATTAACGATTCGTTCACTATAGTTTTCATCTGCAAAACCATATTTAATGGTGGTAAACTATAGTTTATAAATGATAATATAAGTTTAAGTGTCTGTAAATAACGTTAACTAAAATTTTGCCGATAAAAATAGATTCACATCTGTGACCTATAATTTTCATTCGTTAATTATAGTTAAGAATTGTTAATCATAATTTTACAACCGTGAAACTATATTTATCAGATAAACTATGTTTTGCAATTGCAAATGGGTGTTTTCAGTGTTAATTCTAGTTTCACACTCCTAAAACATAGATGATCGCGTTAACTATGGTTTACAGATGTTAAATATGGCTTATCGTCGTTAACTATAGTTGTCTGTCCATAAACTATGGTTTACAACCGTTAAACCTATTTTATCGACTGTGAAACTATGATGGGCTCATTTGTCTGAATTTGGCGTGCCATATATTTGCTGTCTGGGATGCATATGTCGAAGTCACTCTTTATTCTTCTTGGATAGTATACATGAAAAAAAAAACCTGAACATTTACTAATTAAAGCATCCTCATTTTTCATTCTAAGTGATTTTATCAACATTATCACTATACATGTAATTTGGTCCGCTGATTAAAAAACACTGTCATTAATTTCTACTTTTTAACCCGTTTTTTAATCCACAAATAATATATACCGTTTCCCTTCATTTTGATATTTTCATTCGTTTTAAGCAGCTCAACTGAGCTTTGAACTCAGGTGAGCTTTTTTGATCACTTTTTTGTCTTGATGTCCGGTGCCAATAATACGTTTAAGGGAGATACCAAAGTACCTCTTCAATAAGTTGGTTCAATAAGTTCAAGTATTGTTTTTGTTTGGAATCTCACTGTTAGTGATAAAGTTAATTTGTAGTTAGTTCTGATTCGTCATTAATAAATGACATTGTTTCGTCAATGAGAACTTAGTTGTTTTCAAGAGGTTATATTCACAAACTTCAGATCATAGATGGAACTGAAATGTATAGTTGTTAATTGAAAAAGACTTTATTGGTAATCCATCAATACGCGTAGATGGGCATAAAGATCTTCTCAAAAACCAAAATGACCAAAAAACTTCTAACTTGTTTAGAAGCATCTTCAGGTAGTGTAGATTCAAGTTTGTTCAAATCATTATCCCCGGGGTTTGGTGGGACCACAATGGGAGGTCAATTATTTTTTTTACTGAAATTAATTTATAAAAACAATATAAAAATCTAATCTAAATCCAATTGCCCAGAAAATCTTTAACTAGTGTGGAAGCATCCTCAGGTAGTGTAGATTCAAGATTGTCCAAATCATGATCCACAGGTGTAGGGTGGGGCCAAAAATGGAGCGTCAATTTTTTCACAGGACTATAGAGAGAGAAAATCTTCACTATAACCAATTATGTAGCCAGAAAAGCTGTAAGTTGTGTGGAAGCGTCCTCAGGTAGTGTAGATTCAAGTTTGTTTAAATTATGATTCATGGAAATAGGTTGGGGCCAAAATTTTGGGTCATTTTTTATTTTCAACAGGATTTTATTGTACATCTATTATGAAACAAACAAATATTCCACTCAATTCAGTTTGTGTACAAACTGAAAAGACTATAACAAGCAGCAGATTTCATTATTTAATTCATAAAATTCGATTTTTTATCAATATACCAAAGTTAGTCCAAACGATACAAAAACAGCTGATTGCTGCGTCATATCTTAACTTCCGATGCCGTTAGATCAATTATAGCAGCGTAATTTACTTGAAACTAATTAATAAAAAAGAAGAGTGTACTAAAAAATAACTTTCAAATATAATATTTACTCTGCCTTGTTATAATATTATTTATTATTTACGTAATTTGACCATCAGACACCACCAACATGTACGTGTGCAGTAGCCATTTCTGTCACGTTGTTTAAACGCCTATGTCATTAACTAAAGAACTATATATGATATCGGTCATATTTGCCCCCCCCCCCCCCCCATAATTCGCCATTTTAAAAGTATTTCAGGTACATTAAATTGTTATGTTATATTTTAGAAAAGTTGATATAACATATATTTTTTACCTATTTATTTAAGTTTTTGCACTCACTGGCAGTTTATGACGTCAGAAGTTACACCATTTTTATAATTTAATCAAAATCATTAAAAAATTGACGTTTTTTCTAATCTTTTCTCGAATGGGAAATATAGAGCGACACTTTGAACAAGGAAAATATTTTTGTCCCTTATTAGTCTTGG
The DNA here is from genome assembly GCF_963853765.1 of Magallana gigas. Taxonomy (NCBI): domain Eukaryota; kingdom Metazoa; phylum Mollusca; class Bivalvia; order Ostreida; family Ostreidae; genus Magallana; species Magallana gigas. Next base: position 44,278,182 of record NC_088860.1, read on the forward strand.
ATAAATACACCTCTGATTAAATTATTTCGTTTTGTTCTAGCATGCGCTCAATGTTTTCTGAAAGAAAAACTGTTTAAAAACAAGCCGTTTTATGCTTGAAATGGAAAAATGGCGAGAAAAGGCAATCTTTGTGATGCCATATTTCTAAATTGTAGGCATTTGGATAAAGAGGAAAACTATGAAAAAAATGTACGTGTATATGTGTACCAAAAAAAACAAAACAAAAAAGAATTACAGAAAAATGACGATGTTTATTTAAGGGGGCCTTTTTAGGCCCATATCATATAAAATCCTTTCCCTCCAAATTTCCAAATAATATAACATATGTATTACACCATTGTCTTGTTATTGTAATGCAAATTCTAAATATAAAAGGCAATAGAAATTGAATTATCAATTCTTCCTTTGTTAAGTATTGAACTATATAATAAGAATATGGGGTAGAACCCCCCTACAACTGTTTTTACCTCTATACAAAATTAGAGAAATTGTCTGCCCGTAAAATATATCGGTCGCATTTTTCTCGTCAACTATTGATCATAGATTCTTAAATTTCAACACACTCTTTATTTAGGTATGTAATATCATGAGAATCATATTTTTACTAATCAGACTTCAAGTCTCTGTTAAATGACGACTTTTGAATTCTAGCCTAAATTTTCAAACAAATAAAATTTTCAAATAATTTGAGATCGTCCCTGGATATTCCAACCTGCCTGACTAGCTTAAGTGATAGACTCCTAGTAACTTTTTCTAAGTAGATGAGGACAGATCCATACATTTTAAAATACGAAACAAAGCCGAGAACATTAAATAAAAACATCTCATAAACGCGAAAACCCTTTAAAAACAGGGGCAACGAATTTCATAACTTAAAGGGACGATTTGAGCTCAACATTTTCAAAATTTATGTTTTCAATTTTTATGTCTAGAATTGTTAATATAGATGTTTTCAATGCTTTGACAAAATTTGAAAGTCAAATATAAAGTTACAAGCGAATTACAGAGGTTAGAAAGCTTTGTTTTGTAAACAAAGTTCGAGTCCTGTTAATGTTTACATATTTGATGTATTGGTATAAGTTTCAATCTAATGTTGCTGTTTGTTGAGATGAAATTATTTATAAACCCATTGAATCAGTCTATCTTGTTTCTACAAGTTATTTTGATAAAGAAATGGAAATTTCTTTACATTACAGTATTTGTAAACAAATATATAAGACTCGAGCTTTGTTTACATATAACAACAACTTCTTTCCTCTGTATTTCGCTTGTAACATGACTTCTAACATTCAAATTTTGGTGAATCATTCAAAATACAAAAATAAACTGTTTTTTACATTGAAATCAAAAATAAAATGTTCATCTGAAATTGTGTCTCGGTGAATCCCTTTTACCTTGTTCATTTTAAACTTGTGCTAAGTCTTGCTGTCGTCTATAAAAAATTAGAAAATATATAGAAAGAAAAATAGAAAATAATAGAAAGAATTAAAGATGATTTTTAAATTATTATTCAAAATTCACCATTTTACACATAAAATATCGCCCTTGCACCCCAGTTTTTAACCTTGTGAACATGGTAGAAGAACCATTCCTCGTCATAACCATACTTACTAAACTTATTCTTCTTTCTTTGTGCTGGTTAGCACACAAGGCCGTTCGTCCGTGATAACCATATATACATACTATTATTCACAACAGTATTCCGATATGATCCACCTTTTAACAGTCGCACTACTGAATAGATCCGCTCCTTTTTATCTATACATGTACTATTTTAAATCGCGTGACAAATTCTTTGTTTAGATTTCAATGTTGAACCCAACAACCTAACATGTTATTAATGTCGACGAATGGTTAAAATCTGTGTGGCTTTCAGCTGTAAAGGTATTTTCACATTCAATCAAGTGTGTATTTATTTTATTCGATGAACAGTTTAATAATCCTACTTTCGTTTTCAATCTTGCTCTAGTACTGTAACAATTGCATTCGTCAATTTTTTGTGACTGACAGGTTTACTATAACTTACTATAATCGTTTAGACAAAACTTGTGTAACATGATACGTCATAGGTTAGATATACTTACAAACAGTTAAATAAAACGTATCTACTTTTTTCAACATTTAAAAGTTTAGAAGTGTTTACAAAACAGATCTATAAAAAGGAATATGGCAAGCAAAAATACGGACTTCCAGAGAACTCATCTCCATAGAAACGGTATTAAATGACTGTCTATCTATCTGTCTATCTATTGATTTCTCTCTCTCTCTCTCTCTCTCTCTCTCTCTCTCTCTCTCTCTCTCTCTCTCTCTCTCATGTTATTTCTTATTCTGTAGGAAATGATATATACAACAATGATTTGTTCTTTAAACCTAAGCATATATCATCGATGGACAATAAAACTCCAAGTAAATATATATATATATATATATATATATATATATATATATATATATATATATATATATATATATATATATATATATAATCTTTGAATTGAGTTAAATGAAAGTGCAAATTAATCATACTAACTCATTTAAAATTGTTTTAAAATAATATAAAATACTACATGAATCATAACACATAATGATAAATCACTGATTTACTATATATATAATAATGTTTTCTCTTTCAGTATCTTTAACGTTCAGCTCAAAGGGAAACTATGTCAGCAAAGAATTCCAAAGCACAGGCTACCAATTGGAAAAACTAATTTTCTTGATGACAAAAATTCAATCGTATTTTGAACAGGTACTTAAACCATTAAATACGAATGTAGTCCTAAGAAGTAACACTCCTTGTCTTACTGTTGGATTCGTCTCCGAATACCACGAGTTTGACTTTCCAGATTGGGTTGAAAGCTGTTTAAACTGGACGGAACACTGTGTTAGGGACCTGGAATTACTGTTGATAAAGGGAGCAGTTAGTGAAATTAATCACACTGGGATAGCAGCATTTGTATCCCAATTAGGGCACAACTCCGTGTGGGTATTTACAATAAAGGATATTGATGGTGTTTTTCTTTTAGGCAGTGTAGATTCCATTATTTATTTGATACCAGAACTACACAAGCACTTTCAAAACATTAGTTTTTGGAATATGGAGACCGGGGAAGAGGTTAAGCAAACTGTTTTTCAAATGAATCCAATGTCTTGTCGTTTAAACGCGATATTCAAAGGTACTGAGAAGTTGGTGACGTCATTTCCGTATTTAACAATACGTTACATGGGCAGTGAAACAGGGCTTGCAATTTGGATGCTGGGAAACCATAACGACATAACAGAAGGGGTTGACTTCCTCAACAGTTTAGCCTGGTTGGGAGGAGCTCCGTGGAGATATTGTCTTGGGCTTGAGGGCTTCGAATTCTTTTTGGCCAGAGAACACGTTCAGTCGTTTATTGACGGTATGATCACCACACAAGACGGTACCTGGGTGATTGATAATCATTCCAAAATTGTGGTATTTGGGAAAACTGAAGAAGATGTCAACTCCATTATGAATACTTTGAATGGATCTATTAGAAAGATGGAATTTTTCGTTGCTGACACACATGCTTTCTCGGAAAATGCGAACGAGTGGATAACACAAGCTAAGGAGCTTGAAAAGACATACGGTGGAAAATGTCATTTTTCTATTAACGCTGTTAAAAATTCTAGCTACTTGGAAATAACTTTTATGTTTACCGCTGATCTTGAAAATGAACATTCATTGAAAGTGCTCATTCATAATGTTGAATTACAATCCTTAAATAAATTAAGTTTTCAAAGAAGTGAGAAACAACTGAAGTGGATTCAGTTGTTTTATTCGGGTGATCTCATAACGGAAGCTCAAAGAGCTGGCGTTAATTTCAATATTTTAAAAGACACTAATGCCATTGAGATAGAAGGAATATTCACAGCTGTAAAAGAAATGGCGGGGTTTATTGACTCAATTTGTATGGAAGAACGACACATATTGCTGCCTCATGAAGTCCTGCAATTACAACCGGCGGATTTCTTCCGTGGATATCGCTGTTGCTCTGAATACGCCAAGTCTGAGAATTCTAGATTTTGGATAAGGGGAAAGATAGGAATTGTTGCTAGCTGTTGTCAGTCGGGGTTCGAGCACATGTATGCCCACCTCAAAGCAAAGCTGGTGCAATGGGACTACAGAGGTACATCAGTTTCAAGTAAAATATTGGTTTTCTTGTTTAGTGGGAATATATATAAAACATTTATCAATTTTTCTTATTTATTATTTATCTGTTGAAATAAACTAACGCTACACAATAACACGCAATACCTGTTAAAACAATGAAGATTGCATTGTACCGAAATTCTGTGCTTCTAAGCAAAGTGATGCAACCTTTGTAAATACTAATGGAATTATTATTTGATAATCATACACAGTGTTTTATGTATATAATTGTCCTAATGATATATTTGCATCAAAACATGTATAGGTATACTTTAGGTAAAGAAATCGAGTGGGTTGATGAGAGCAGTGTGGTGGTAAAGTATCCAATCTTAGACGCTGGAGACAAAGGAAATGTCCCTCTTCCAGACGGGGGCTTAAAGTCATTATTTCAGGCTGTTAAAGACAGGAAGAAAATGTCGGTAGCTTTCGACATACAAGACGTGTTACCTGAACAGGTGCATTCTTTCATGAAGAGTATCCTGGACCAGATTCCGGGATTACCGGATGGTCTGATTATCGTGTTACATCTCCTTGATGGAGCCATGTTTCAGGCCGCTGCCGAGTGCTTGCAAAAAACCGAGACTTGTCTTACAGAAAGAATGGCAAATGGTAAGTCTAGTTATACAGGATGCCATTCTTGCCCTAAAAATCTAGATTTAAGTCCGCCTAGTTCATATGACTAACAAAGCAAAATATGTAAATATTACACATTGCTCAATTATTCTGGTCAGTGGATCAAGTATAATAAGACTTAGTATGCTCAAAGAATTAAAAGGAATAATGTTTGAATTAAAAAATGGAGAATACTTGGAGATCTTTTGATATAAATTTTCCTTTTTTATGTGAACTGGATTAAAATAATTTTAGATAAACCAATAGCTCAATAAATATTATCAAAATGTAACAATATCTAAAACCCGCTTTAAAAAAAATAGTTGATAGACATTTTAAATAATGTCTTTTGATAGGACTCCAAAGAAAAACAATTGATCTGCAAGTTATCACAGGAAGAATAGCTGAACTCCCCAACAAGGCAAATACTTTTCTTATTTTCAATAACCTAAGATTTTGTGATACAATGTGAGTTACATATATTTACACTTGATGTTTTGTTTGAACGCATACCTCCTTGTATTCACAGGTTGATGTTATTGTTAATACAACATCTCCAGATCTGGATATAACCAAAGGGGCAGTTTGTAAATCCATTTTAGAGGCCGCTGGAAATAGTCTTAAAACTGAGCTAGATAATCTTCCTGTTATTTATAACAAGGGTGGTAAAGTTATGCGGGTCAAGTACGGAGAAATTGTGGAGACTACGGGATATCGTTTAAAGTGTACAAGTATTTTCCATGGTTTTCTTTATAAATGGGCCGGGGACGGAAAGGCAGCCTTTGATGTGAGTATGAACATTTTATATGCACTGAAGTTAACAACAAGATGTTTCAGGTACAACATATTAGGACGCAAGTTCTTAATTATATGCAAAAATGACAGACTGTTTGTAGACGCATATGAGGCCATTCAGAATACTTACAAATCAAAAGCATCATACTTTAAAAAAAAAGTGTATCAAAATAGTTTTCATGAAACTCCAATGAAAAGTTTTTCAATCATCTTTTGATTTAGTAAGATAACTTTAAGTTTTAATAGTTTACACTTAAAGTATCGTTCAATTCACGTTGCTTCCTATCAACCCACTGTGCAGATTTTTTTTTAGATAAATATTAAATAATTAAAATATCATTAAGATCTAAGATATACCAGGTATTTTAAAAAAATTAGCATTATATTTATTATTATTATGTTTTGTGCGTTTTAGGTTCTCAGAAGATTTGTGGAAAATTGCCTCTCTATGGCAGACGTCAGGAAGTTTAAAACGTTGGCTTTTCCCGCCATTGGAACGGGGCGGTTACAGATTCCTCCGGATGTCGTAGCGAAGTGTGTGCGGGAGGTGGTCAAGGAATATTCCTTGTCTCACCCTCAGACCTCTGTAGAGAAGCTCATTTTCGTGATTCATGAGGCAGATACCAAAAATGTTCAGGTAAACTTATACTTTCTCATAGTTATTAAACAGTCTATTAGTCAAAGAATTATTTGAATATAATTTTTTGAACTGTATCAATAGTTAATCATGTTAAGCGTTTGACGAAAATCTTATTCGTAAACTTTCTTTTTTATGACTTCTGGTCCAGTTGCTACAAGATTTTCCTCAAATATTTTTTTTCTGAAGCAACGACTTTAATGTTATGGTTATAATAAATTTTTACTGATTCATAATTATAGGTTATTCCTAATTATAGGTTCAAGATAATACATATTCAAAAGAGGGAGGAGTAGCATTCTTTTTGTCGGTCTGTCAGTAGTTATTTTAACCCCTCCCTTTTTTTTTTTTTTTAGGTTTTTAAGAATATTTTAGAAAAGAAAACAGAGGTTGTAACCATGGTTTCTCCAATGTTGTACAAGTTGACTGTATTTGGAGAGGTACGCAACATCGACGCTGCGATGACGTCACTTACGGAGTTGTTTCAAAAACATATCATCACCATTTCCAAGGTAACAAGGTTTCCAAAATAGTTTAACGCTCCGGGGTTGACACATCGTAAAACATCTCAGTATATAGACTGTCGATACTTTTACCTTAATATGCATAGTGAAAATTAATGATGATTTTGTCAGCTTCGATAGGTGAGAATATAAATAAAATGTTTCATTTTTAGAAAACCCAAGCTGTTAATGAAACGCGAGATGCTACAAAAACTACACATCAACAAGAAAATACGAAAACAGAAACTAATCTAGATAAACCAACAAAAGGCAAGCATCTGTCTCTTTCTCTTCTTCAAACTCGCCTTTGCTCTGTTTCGATACATCACTCACTATAAGTATTTTCCATTTCCAATGACTTTATATGACAACTCAGTCCTTCATTATTACAAAGAAATGACTTATTCGCGTTACTAACACTTTGGAAAGAGTGCACACACTCCTTAAGGTTGTAAAAAATATTTTAATGCTTGTTTTCAGCCAGAGTTAAGGACAATTCATCAGAAAATACATCCAAAGTATCGACCCCATCTGTGCTTTCACGAAAAGAGTAAGTTTTGTGTTCCTGTTGAAGCAAAAGATGTAGCATTTTCAATAAAAATTTTCAATTTATGTAACTTTTATGTACTATTTAACCCTCAGTTCCCTATCACGCCCATGATAATGAATTATTTGTACTTCATATTGCGATTAATACCAGTACATGTATATTCTTAAGGAAATTATTTGTTTTTGTTTGTTTGTTTGAATTATCTGATGAAAGTACATAAGTAAATCTATGTTTTTTCTCGGATAGAAAAAGGAATATCCAAGGTGCTTTATGTACATTTTGTACATATTTATGGAGAAAAAAAAACTACGGTAATATTATTTGACCTGCAGTTCCATATTATCTTTACGGTGATAAGATAAGATAACATAAATAAGTTGCATGTCGACATAAAAAGGTAGCATCTAGCATCTTGGATGTCACAAGTGGGCGATATTTGAGAATTTTTGAGAGTTTGTATAATTCCTATCTGATTGCAATTTTCTTGCATGTCAACATAGTTATGTTGCATGTTGACATAATTATCTTGCATGTCAACATATTTATCTTGCATGTCGACATATTTGATGGAAAAATAACTTGAACACAAGCGGCAGAGATATGCCACCATACGATCTGCATTCAAAGCGGAGAAAACCTTGAAACTGTAGAAAAAGGGGGGTGCATTTTTTAAAATCTTCTTCTCAAGAACTAATTAGTTCAATTCAACGTAGTTTAGCATAAATTATCCTTATGGGAAGGAAAATATAAATTGCAAAAATTAAGGGGTAATTTTGTTTCAAATCTAAGTTATTACGAAAATAATAATAAAGGAAAGGCGTGTTTCAATCAGTTTAATAGTTTCGGGCTCGGCATCCGGTAAAATGGGTAGGCAAGACCTGGCCTGGGCAAAACAAAAGATTGGCAGTTATTAATCTGCCAATCTCATTAAAATTTCAGGATATTTGATGGACTAGTATATTTGTATTCGCTGTAGATATTGCTGCAAAATAATGCGTATTTGGAATTGACGATTGCCGATCTGCCCCGACATTTATTTTGCCACGGCCCGGGTTTGCATACCCATTTTACCAAGACTCGTATTCCATACTTCTAAAACGAGGTTATTTGTTTAAAGCAGCCATGACATTACACGAAAAAGGGTCGATCTGATTATGATGAATTTGCTTGTTGTGCAACAGTTCGCGTATGAAGGGAAATTTTGAAACATGAAAAATATATTGGTGCCGATTTTGTGAAGTAAATTGAGGCTAAATATTTCAATGCGTTGACAGTTTTCACACATGACGTTGGTGTTAGCTTGTTCTGATTTTCGTTTCGTTTTCATTATTTATGCTTTGTAACCTGGAAACTATCGTCTGTATTTCGTGATTTTTACGTATCAAATCAAACAGAGACTTCGGTAAATCAAACAGTTACGTTAACTGTTTACCTGCGCAAATTAAGCAAAATCTGATGTAGGGGTACTGAAATACAATTCATTCTATCGGTAATTCGGCATTATCTTTTGCGTAATGGTAGATTAATGCAATAGGTTTTGTTGAGATGCTCGGCATTTTCTCTAGTTTATTCAGTTTAAATAGAGTTTGATATCGCTTACGGAAATATGTAGGTATATAAATGTATATATATGATTCATTTCGAAAAAATAAATTGTGTTCTTTATTTGTTATACATGTAGTGCATGTTTCTTGTGTTTAATTGTTTACAATTTCTATTTACTATATAACCATATTTGAGTGTTAAGCTTCGAATTATAAGCAAGATACAGAGATTTGCTCACAATTCTTTGTTTGTACACAGATCTTAAAAGCTAAAGATTAAAAAAGTAAAAAAAATTGTCAATATTTATTACGAAAATTTTCAAAATCTGTTCTTCCAGGAACCAACTTATTGAATTGTAAACGTAACCTTTTTAGCTCACCTGAGGATGGGGCCACAATGGGGGGTCGAAGTTTAACAAATGAATATATAGAGTAAATCTTTAGAAATCTTCTTCTCAGAAACTAATCGGCAAAGAAAGCTGAAACTTGTGTGGAAGCATCCTCAGGTAGTGTAGATTCAAAGATGTGAAAATCATGACCCCTAGGGGTAGGCTGGGGCCACAATGGAGGGTCGAAGTGTAACATATGAATATAAAAAGTAAATCTTTAAAAATCTTCTTCTCAGAAACTAATCGGCCGGAAAAGCTGACACTTGTGTGGATGCATCCTTAGGTAGTGAAGATTCAAAGATGTGAAAATCATGACCCCCAGGGGTAGGGTTGGGCCACAATGGGGGATCGACGTTTTACATAGGAATATATACAGTAAATCTTTAAAAATCTTCTTCTCAGAAACTAATAAGCCAGGAAAGCTGACACTTGTGTGGATGCATCCTCAGGCAGTGTAAATTCAAAGTTGTGAAAATCATGACCCCCGGGGGTAGGGTGGGGCCACAATGGGGGATCGAAGTTTAACATAGGAATATATACAGTAAATCTTTAAAAATCTTCTTCTCAGAAACTAATTCGCCGGCAAAGCTGGAACTTGTGTGGAAGCATCCTCAGGTAGTGTAGATTCAAAGTTGTGAAAATCATGACCCCTGGGGGTAGGTTTGGGCCACAATGGGGGATCGAAGTTTAACATATGATTATATACAGTAAATCTTTAAAAATCTTCTTCTCAGAAACTAATTAGCCAGGAAAGCTAAAACTTGTGTGGAAGCATCCTCAGGTAGTGTAGATTCAAATTTGTGAAAATCACGACCCCTGGGGGTAGGTTTGGGCCACAATGGGAGGTCGATGTTTTACATAGGAATAAACAGAGTTATTCTTTAAAAATCTTCTTCTCAGAAACTAATCAGCCAGGAAAGCTGAAACTTGTGTGAAAGCATCCTCAGGTAGTGTAGATTCAAAGTTGTGAAAATAATGATCCCCATGGGTAGGGTGGGGCCACAATGGGGGGGGGGGGGGGGTCAAAATTTAACAAAGGAATATATAGGGTAAATCTTTAAAAATCTTCTCAGAAACTAATCAGCCAGATGATTCTTTATAACTGTTAAGACTTTGGCCCCAGGACAATTCTTTGGCCTCACGAGAAGGTTCAGAGTTTGATGTACGTTTATATCCCATATATAAACTATTGTTAGGGATCTTTTTTAGAACTGCAATACTCAACATATGATATGACTATAAAATCATCCTGTTAGAAAAGGGACTTATGATTATAAACATAAGAATATCCAGGGGAAAATGGATTTTATTTATACAAGATTTACATGAATTATTGTACATTGTCCAGATAGTTTGTATTATGACTCCATTGAGCTGATTTTATCATACCTATTGTTCCTCAGGTGAGCGATGTGGCCCATGGGCCTCTTGTTTAGTAAATAAATATTAAATCACAAATGACTGGAACGAAAACTGAGTCAAGATAGTCCCAATGTAGGCATCAACAATTGTTCTTTGTACCGACATCCGCAATTTTCACTTTAGGAACCAGTCAGTTCCGGATAACAACGACGAAAAATGTCTTCTGCTGCAGAGTAAAAACAACATAGCCTTATCTGAAAAGACGCTTGGTCCGTTCCTAAAGGGCGTTGAATTCGAGAGCGTTGTTTGTCCATTCTTAAACGAATGCCAAGCTTTGGTGATATTCAAAACCATCAAAGGTAACCTTGAACACAGAAAATAATGATATATAGGCCTATAGCCTATATGTTTACTTGATTTATGCCACGATATAGCTGCCATTAGGAATACCTCCTGTTTTGATGTTTCAAGAGTTATATTGTTTCATTGGCGTGTGTAAACGTATACTATATTTTTAAAAAAAATCTTATTTATTCAGATGCCGACAAATTCTTGGGTAACGAAAATTTTGTTGCACAAAAACTTCCAAAACAGGTAAGAAAAATGCAATATTGGCATATCATCAAAATTCCAAGACAAGAGTCGGTGGTTTTATACTGGCCTCCTTTTAAATTGATAGGTTTTTGTTGCGTCTAAAACTTATCCCGACATTATCAAACAGATTTCTTTGAAGTCTATAGAACTTCAACAATTACCCCCACATCATATACGTGTTCAATGTCTAATATGTAAAAGCTGAAAAAAGGTCAGAGCTAGCACAAGCCGTCCTAAAATTCCTTGCTCATTAAGGTTAACGTTCAAGAGAAACCACTCGCTGGGATTAATGGCTACCAATGTTGAAGGCGCTTTTCGTCCAAATTCTTTCCTTCGGTTATGATTAAGATTTGTGGAAATTCATTATTTATACTTAACTGGATCCGCCGTCAATTCACAGCCTTAAATCCGAGTTTTCTCCCTTAAAATCCAATGAACCCTCATTTTCTGTATATCACAGGATGTGATTACAAATTCGAATTAGTCCTGATTTTCTGTATATATTCTACAGGAGGTGAAAGACACGAAAGCGAAGCTGGGTCCAAAAGTAATCAGTGTATTAGAGACACGGAAAATGTCCAGTCAGGAGTTTTACAGGAAGACAGGGGGAACTCTCTGTATCCAGACGTGGACAGTCACGGGCAATCTGCTGGTGTTACAGCACGTGCAGAAGTTCTTGAAAGATGTCGTGAAGGAATTTGAGAGACCGAAAATCCCCGAGACCTGGACGCCGAATGCAGAAAACTACTCAACGGCGGTGTTTTATATATAAACTTTACAGGCTTGCCCACAACATTCAAAATCGTTTGCTGGCCATTTGATAACGCGTTTTTTTGGTTCATATATACCAATATTGCATGGTTTTTATTTTTGGTTTGCAATGTGTTTGTCTTAATTAAGTATTTTGTTGCATCTTATTATAATTCTGAATTCCATTACTTTGATTTTGTAAAGAAACGCTGGCCCCGATACCGTATTGCTTTGTCGATTCGCTAGTCTCGTTAATACAGAGGAATTATTTTATCGAGTTTGCTTTTATTTAAAGCTATACACGCTATAATTTGCGTCAATTTTGAATAAAGGGGAAAACGTTTGTGTTTGATTACTAATAAAAGTTACCTTTATTCTGTTAATTATAATGCTCAATTCGATCACGTAACAAATATATCAAATATTAAACAATAAAAAATATTTATTTTCCTGCCAGGAAAGTAATGCCTCCTCGTGAATATCAATCTATCACGTGATAGCGACAGCTAAATTTAGCCTATCATTCCAAAACTGGTGAAGGGTCAACATCTTCATAATTGTGATAGTTTCATAAAGGAAAGGATATTTTCAGTAAAGCATAAATTTGTCCGATATACGAGTGCAAACAAAAGAAAAAATACAAGCCTGTGAGTAGATATGAATACTTCCTTTAAAAAAATGACGTAGACCTGTGTTTTTCCCCTGTGTGCTATTTATAGATCCTATTAGTGTTAATGCAAAAGTAAGGGTATCGTGAATGACAAACGTATTTTACTCATTATACATGTATGTATTTCAAATTAACAACTGTTAAGCATATTAAAAATCAAGTTGGATATCTAATTAGGCAAACAATAACGACCACCTAGTTCTCCGCGGACATGCGCAATGAGGTCGGTTTGCTCTTCCTTCATCAATATTCATAGAAAGGTATATTTTCCTGGCAGGAAAATAAACAATTAAAAATCTATATCTTTTTAACGAGATGGAATTCACCCTTGTAATTTATAGATTAAGGGTGTTGTTTACTCAGGGTTTGAGTTTTCAAATTCGGATTGTTATAAAATTCAATTTAATGAGTAAAATTTGTTCTAAACACAAAAAGTATTTATGAAATAAAATATTATTGACAAAACAATCGATATTTTTACTATATTATGAAATTAGGCTCAAACAAAAATAGACTTTTAGCCAAACAGAGGAAATTCGGACTAAATTTTGCAGATTTTGTTTTCTGCTAAATTTTTTTTTATAGTACTCTACTATTGAAAGTTAAGATTTTATATTTAAGTATATATAATTTTGCATATTTTCTGTTAGTTTTAACCTTACTTATTCATCAAAATAATCTTATGTCATGACTTTCACGAATATTGAAAAATGCTTAAAAACGACAAAAGACACAATATCTCAAAATTTTGATCATTGACCTCATATAAATTTTATGCCAACAGAATAAGGTCAATATAAGTAGTTCAATACTATAAATGTTTTTGTATTATCATCATTCAATTTTTTGTAAAATCGGATCAATAATGGGTATGAATTTGAAAACTGATAGAGGAAATTCGGACTAGAATATTTTTAAAAATTGCTGCTGAAATCTTCATGTATTGTATCTATTTAGTGCCACTACCATTCATAAACTGTATTTTATTTTTTAAAGTGTTTTATTATTTGTAATATTTTAACAATTAACAAAATCTCAATCGTAGTGTAAAATTTTACGGGATTTTTCTTAATTTTTCAAAAAATATTCAATGGCCATTAACTCAAAAAGTAGGTCATTGACCTACTTTTCTGAAAGTGAGAAACAACACTACAATCAAAGGTCTATAACATACAATAGATGGTTTTTCATTATCATCAGTGGATTTTTTTTTCATTCTGAGTAAATGTCATCCTTAAGGATAACTTTTATAAGTAGACAAACACATGCGTTTTCACTGTCATTCAAAATTGACGTAAATTATAGCGTGTATAGCTTTAACGTTTGCAACAAGAACGTTTTCATGCATTTCCCCCTTCAGATATTCAGAAGTAATATTAATTAAACCGATCTGCATATATAAAAGTGTCCCCAGATATTTGGTAAGTTGTACATTAAAGTGATTTAAAATCACCTTTATGATGTTTCAACAAATTGCAATCAACATTGATTTTCGGCCATCTAACAGCAATGGATAATTGTGCAAATATTGAGATTTCTGATAATTCTGAATAATTCTGCTTGTCAACTTGCCACAAGTTTCATATGTTGTACTTTGTGCTACAAGGCAAATAAAATTGTTCATCATTTAACACTGTATAAAAGTGATTATGTAAAAGCAAGGATGTTCTTTGTAAAACTAAACTGTGCATGTTTTCTGTATAATTATTCAGAAAAATAAGACAACAGCTTGCATCATTGACAAAGTATATTATATTAACATACAGTCAAAATAAATACAATCAAAATTGTTATATAATAACTTAACATTTTACATTTTGCAATCAATGTTAATAGTGTGTTATTTGTTTATAAACAAATCATAAATATGAAGCAACACCAAACACATGTGTACATACAATGTACTTTATAAGGAAATGATTTGATATGATTTTTTTCTGTTTACAAGTCACCATGGTTACTGATATTTTGTAATTTTAAATTATTCAATAAAATACCTCTCATAACGGTACATTATAAATTCATCATTTACTCTGTTTTACTTGTTTTGATAAGTACCTAGCTTGATATATACATGAATGACATTGACACATGAATGACATTGACACATGAATGACATAAACACATGAATGACATTGACACAAGAATGACATTGACACATGAATGACATTGACACATGAATGACATTTCTGACATATACAGGGATTTATCCAGCCCACAGATTCTTACACTACATGTACATGTATCCCACAAAACACCATGTCTTAGCTATCACACAACAGGAACATCAGAGTTTCCAGTCTGAATCCTGTCAAGTCTAGAACTAGTCCACAATATTCAGTGTTGAGCACTACACTGCATGTGAAAACTACACCAGTACAGTATTTGGAACTGTTACTTGTATCTAGCACACTCCCCCTGGAATTTATTTTGGTTCCATTACTTCTCACTCCCTCTGCTGATTGTCCTGGGTCATCTGTTCTTGGTTTTACCCTGGAGTTCTAACTGAAGCTTCCTGTTCTCCTGGGAGAGTCGAGCTATTTCACCTCCCAGTGTGTCCAAACTCTCCTGGAAATATAAAAATAAAATCTGCTATGAATCAGAAAAATAAATTTTACCAAAAACATTATACCCTTCCTATAGCAGTTCTGAATATATTGATAACGGAATATGTGCTAGCTAGCTGATAAAAATTACTAGAAAATCAATGCAAGTTTATCTATATTTTTTTTTTATTTGACAAAGTGTTTAAAATGCATATAAACAAGACTACTGACCTTGACAGTGTGTTTTATTACTGACCTTCTAAATGATATTTTAATACTGACCTTAAGAATGATATTTTCTCTTCTGACCTTGAGAATATTTTTACTACTGACCTTGAGAATGATATTTTTGTACTGACCTTAATGCTCATATTTCCATTACTGACCTTGATAGTGATATTTTTACTACCACCTTTTTCTACTACTGACCTTTAGAGTGATATTCTTGAGGAGGGTGTCCTCCAGAACAGCCTGTAGCTTGTGATTGATCTCCAGGGACAGGTCCAGGGTCATTGCACTGTCTGTCTGATGGGAGCTATACAGAGATCCCATGATGCTGTGCTTCCTCGATAACTCCATCTACAAGTAGATACAAGCCATACATCATTAGGGTTTATATTGCTACTTGTCTTGTAGAACTACATCTACACAGTGATGGGTCAATTGTAAATCAATTTTGCTATAAATTCTAAACAAATAGATGTGCATCCAAATCATCCTAACAGTTATAACTTTTAACCTTGGCAACTTCATTAACAGACAAAATAGATTGGAACAATTATTCCTATCTATTCTCAACAACTTAATATAAAATTATATACCACATCAATATAAAATAGACATTCTTACTACTCTATTTCCTTGACAACTCACTCTATGAATATATTCAAAGTCAAGAGCCATATCTGGTCATTTTGGAAATAACATGACAATTATATCAAAATTTACCCCATATACCCTAGTCTTTACTTCAATCACTATGAAATTCCAATTGCCATGGAATGCACTGTGCCGTAGCATTGATTGATTGGTGACTTACTTACTTCTTCTTTTTCTCAAGCAATCATGTCTAACAAATGCAGTTGCATACAAAACAATATTACACACACATTACAGTCAAGGCAAACAAAAAGTGAATTCTAAACTTCTGTTCACCAGAATGGCATAATCTATCTGCCTTTTTTTGCTCCGTGGTTTTAAAGGATTTGCGTTTATAGTGTAGTTTTTCTACCAGTGTCAGTTTTCACCCTCAGATAAAATCTAGATTCCTAGTTGAAGCAACCAAAATGTGAAGATGCTGCAATACAGAAGACTGCAACAAAAACCTCACAATCATTAGAGAATTCGCTCCGTAAACAAATAAACAAAATAGAGAAGATGCCCTTTCAGTAGAATCTAAAATTAAAATACTATCAAACACTAATATGCACATTTTTTTTTAAAAAGCAGTCTATGATGCAAAAGAAAAAAACATATTTTTTTTATATCAATTGTAACAGTTATATTTTCATATCAATTATTAAAAAGAACCATACAGTAAGACTTAAGCCTTCAAACTGAGACAAAGATGACCTATACAATTACAATTACTACACATATATAAAGAAGTATTATTGACAATGTAAGAATTGCGAAAGACAGTGCAAGAATATGAAGTGCCATCCACTTATATGTAAATATACACAAGTTTTTCAGAATCTAAACAAAATTTGAAAACTACTAACAGAAGTATTTCACAAAACCAAAATAGCTTTTGCTGCAAGTGACAAGTTGTTTTTGCATTGCTATATATATACACACTTAATTTCATTGCATCTACATTTTGTATCAGAAACAGTGACTTAATTGTACAGCAGGTTCCCATTCTCCCATCCGGTCCATCATTCTGCAAAGCAAACCTATCG
This sequence comes from Magallana gigas, assembly GCF_963853765.1. NCBI lineage: Eukaryota > Metazoa > Mollusca > Bivalvia > Ostreida > Ostreidae > Magallana > Magallana gigas. The sequence goes on from NC_088860.1 coordinate 44,295,212, forward strand.
ACCATCCGTTTATATATTTTAAATTACGTTCATGCATATTCATGGTAGACAGTTATCCAATGAAACACCAGATAATAGGAGAATATCCAAACACCATTTTGAGCACAGACGAATCGGGAAAAGACATGTAATGAGATGGAAAGCATACCTGCGATAACTTCCTTTGGTCCAGCTACAGAGAAAATCAACATACAAAAGCTACAGGCCAATGAAATTACAGGTTACAAAATGAGTGAAGAAAAATCGTTTAGCCAATGAGATCAAAGGTTTCATAAGCTGCTGTAAAAACCAACAGCCAAGGAGATCACATGTATCAAGCCATGCAAATGTAAACTTCAGCTCAAAGACTGTGGCCAATAGGGTAACAAGCTATCAGAGATGTTATAATTCTTGATCCAAGTATTCCAAAATGTCAAAGTCTTGAAGAAATACAAGTAAATTTTCCTCTCAGCATGCAATATAAAATCGTTTAGTTAGAATGTCACAGAGATAAAGGGAATCAGCTGGAGGGTTGATAACATGATTTATTGAATTCAATGATATCTTACTTTATTCAGGTCAGATCTTTCCAGCGTCATTGTTCCAGATTCTTCTCGAAGTGCATAGTTCTGAATTATTCTATAGAAAAACAGAGAAAATGAAGTCATTAATGTATTTACCTATGATAGTGTATGGAAAATATTGAAACATTAAAAGAATCAACAGGTACTTATGATCATCCACTGCACACATTTGAAGGATTCTTTTCAGAAATAGAGAAAATGAAATCGTTAATAACAAAAACATGGACAAGTACTACAAATTGTCTCAGTAAAGTTAGAACAGTGACTTACTTGTTCTTCTTCTGTATTTCATCCACCAGCTGCTGAATGTGTTCCTGCATGAACTCGATCTTCTCGTTGCGCCTGGCGAGCCCGCGCTGCAGCTTGACGATCCGTTCTATCAGCATCTGACTGTTGGGCTCCACCTGTTCCGTGATCACTCGGTGCTCATGGACAGGTTCTGGATTGCTGGAGTATTTGTTGGTATAGCTGTGGGACTGAGCGGAGCTGTTCTCAGACATTCCCATTGTGTTCAGGGAATTACTGGAGCTGGTCCGAGATCCCATACTCGTCGAGTCTTTCTGTGTATCTCCATGTTTCCAAGTTCTCTAGTTTTTTCTTGGCTTGCTGCAGTTGTCTTGTTATGTCCTATATATTAAACTTACATTTATTATTGCATTACAAATGCATTAATATTGCAAACACAACTTAGATGCCATGTTTTAAATTGGTCTAAGGTCTTTTTAACAGGATTGAGTTTATTGATGTGTTTATACTGTAATTTTTGGAGATTGATATTATTTTCTAAACATTAAAGATTTCTCAAAGACACATTATGTCTTATTAGTGGGAAAAAAATGTACTCATTCCAGATAGTTTATGGATACTTTATCTGGCAATGCAATTCATTTCATCAGTTTTACATCCTTTACATGAATAAATCATTCAATTAAGAATGTAAAGGTCAGTAAATTATTGGAGGGCCAGTAAATTTAGACAGATCTCTGGTCCTCCTGGCCAGTAAAATTAATTTTTTTTTGTGATGACCAAATTAACTGTATGCAAAAATAAAAATCTGACCTTGACATTATTGACATGTTTCCTCTTCAGTGTCCTGATCTCATCTTTTCCATCCTCGACTTTTGCTGACAATTCTTCCACTGATAAAACAAAACACAGTGAAGACCTCAGTATGAGTATGTAAACAGAACGATACACCATGCATCATCCATCCTCTAGTTTTTGTCTTTAAAAGCCAAGCATGTCCCCCCACCAGAGGCTATAATCTTTACAAATCAACAATTAAATGATGGTCATAATTGAAGGTCTAAACATATCCTGGACCCTTTTAATTCCTTCCCAATTTAACAAGCCTAGGATTTCTTCATAATACAGTGTATTAACATTACAAAAGAGGCCTTCTTTACTTTTCTACAGTCTTACAAAGATGGTTATTTACTAGTAGGGGGAATTTACACTTAAACCACATAAACCACATAAAATTTCCCCGCATGTATGGTATATAAATCAAAACTAAAAGTGGTAAATCATGCATGAGCGTATTCAATACCCATGCATATGGTTTGACCATACAAAAGGTGAACTTTTACAGTAAACACAGAATCAGAGAATTCCGCTCAGTGTGGGTTATAAACCGAGTGACCTGTACCTGCTTTTGATTTTTCCTCTAGCTTCTCTCTCAGTGTTGTAGTTTCTTCTTGTCGCATGGATTCCTCCTTCTTTAATCTCCCAGACTGCAGAAAATACAGGTAGAATCAGAATATTATTTAAAGCTAAAAAGTCTATCTAATATCATTTCTTAATCAGTGAATTATATTCAAAATCATGGTATATCAATGATCTTTGGCAGTAATGTTATTTCCTTAAATTTAGAGTAACTTAAAAAAAATCAATGTATTACGTGTATCAAGTGGTAAATATAAAGAAAAAAAACATTGTCCCGACTAAAACACTTGTCTTTCCTAACTTACAACATCTCTGAAGTCAATTTCCAAAGTCTGCACATCTACCGTGAGCTTCTCGATTTCCTCTGCTTGTGACATTGTCTGAAAAGAGGATTACCTGATTATTTACCTACTAGTAAGATATCTTAAACATACAACAAGCAGCATGTAGTCTTGCACTTCCATAATTTTCTATACACTTTGACAGCTTAGATGATAACCAAACTCAATAAAATCATTGTACTTCATTTAAAAAATATCTAATGCAAAAGAAATGCATTACACATGGCTAACAGGGTATAGAGAAAGTAACCACCAAGTTTAAATAATACAGACCTTATTATGGAGTATGGAGTTCTCCGACTGTAACTCGGCATTTTTGGCGCTGAGTTTATTGGTCAGGTCAAGTTTGTCGGCCTCGCGCTTGCGACAAGCCTCCATGTCGATCTGTAAATCCTTGTTACTGATCTTCAGCTCTGAGATCTCCGCGTCCAGGGATTTGATCGTGTTCTGAGCTCTGAAACAATCAACCAATAACAAACATAAATATGTGATTAGATAGCATTAATAAAGCTTATATTTAAAATAAATGTTGAAACTACCTTGACCGAGAAAGTGCATTCTAACTGAACACTGCATCAACCTGACTTTAATTTTTATTTCTTTGAAATACATGTATTAAAATAAATATAAAATACAAGCATCAAATGAAACTCTAACTTCTAATATAAAATTCCTACACCTTCTTTCCTTTAAAAACTCAATCAATTTTTTTAATCACTGAAATCTAACAAAATTTAAGCTTTACAGAAGCCTGACTTAGCTTGGCTTTTGCCATTCAGATTGACTTGCTTTATGAATTTTGTCTTTCCTGCATTTTGATGTGTGGATTGCCTTTTGAATTCTCACATGTCTTGAAAAGTCTGACCTGTATTGACTTTTGAAATCTGACCTGACTTGCCTTTTAAAGTCTGACTTTCCTTGCTTTTAAACTTACTTTACTTTTAAAATCTGACTTGCCTTTAAAAGTCTAACAAGTTGCCTTTTGAAGTCTTACTTGCCTTTTAAAGTCTGACTTTCTTTTTGAAGTCTGACTTGACTTGCTTTTTGAAGTCTGACTTGACTTGCTTTTTGAAGTCTGACTTGACTTGCCTTTTGTAGTCTGACTTGACTTGCCTTTTGAAGATTGACTTGACTTGCCTTTTGAAGTCTGACTTGCTTGCCTTTTGAAGTCTGACTTGCTTGCCTCTTGAAGTCTAACTTGCCTTTTGAAGTCTAACTTGCCTTTTGAAGTCTGACTTGACTTGCACGAGTTCCTCAACCCTGTCCTGGAGCTCTTTGTTTTCCCGCTTCTGTTTCTGCAGCATCTCGCGGTACTTGGTCATGGTCTGCTCGTTCTGGTCGCGCTGCGACTCCAGACCCTGACATTTCTTCTTCAGAGATTCCATCTCCTTTATTGCCTCCTTTTGTGTGGTCCTCAGACTGTCCAGTTCTCGAACTGTGGCAGCATAGCGCTACAAAACAGAATTTGAAATAGTGAACTTAAAAGGGCAGCATACCACAACAAAGTATCTATGAATATAAAAAAATGTATCATCAACTTTAAAATTATTTTTATTTCAAATAGTCTAACATTTGTGTAAATGAAACAAACTTTCCTGACACATTTTAAATCATTAACAGTAGAATGTTATCAGTTGTTTTCTGTTATATTTCATTTCGCTTCTAAACATTTGACAGAGTTACCTCCTCTTGACTAGTTTTCTCCTGTTGCTGCAGTAGGAACTCGGACTCCTTGATCTTTAGTTTACTGTCCAGCTTATTAGATTTGATTTCTTCTGATTCCTGGAAATCAATCAATCAAACAATCAATCAATGAATTAATGAAGAGAAATTTTTAGTTCCCTATATCAAGCTTGTTGGATTTGATTCTATCCTATTCCTAATCCTAATCAATCTATAACTCAATATTATAGAAATCGTTTATCAAATGAATTAATGAACATGGATAATCAGCCTTTCGTTCAGCTTGCTGAATTTGATTTGGAATAAAATTGATCATAAAACTAATAAACCCAAGATAATTTACCCCTCAATAATAATTGGACTTTGATGTAATTAGTTGTGTGATGTAATTAGTTGTGTGATGTAATTAGTTGTGTGATGTAATCAGTTGTGTGATGTAATCAGTTGTGTGATGTAATCAGTTGTGTGATGTAATTAGTTGTGTGATGTAATTACATGTAGTTGTGTGATGTAATTAGTTGTGTGATGTAATTAGTTGTGTGATGTAATTAGTTGTGTGATGTAATCAGTTGTGTGATGTAATCAGTTGTGTGATGTAATCAGTTGTGTGATGTAATCAGTTGTGTGATGTAATTAGTTGTGTGATGTAATTAGTTGTGTGATGTAATCAGTTGTGTGATGTAATTAGTTGTGTGTACCTGGTAGGTTTTGATGATGGCCTGACAGTCTCGCCTGATCTGTTCCGTCTCGTCTTTTGCGTCCTTTAGCTTGGATCTTGTCTTCAACAAATCATCTTTTGTTTCCTTTAAAGAAACATACCATTATTGTATTAAATTAATACTTTTCATTGCAACAAAATCATTTACACATTAATACTATTAATGTGTAAATGATTTTGTTGCAATGAAAAGTTGCATACTATAAATGTATTATTTTCAGCTTGTATGATATTTACCTAAACTTACCAGTTGGTAGAATTTTTATCTGGAGTGTATTAGCATGTATCTATCATATATATTATGCTATGGTATCTGTGCGAATTCAAGACAGGGCGAAGCTGTTTGCAAGTGTAGACGGGCGAGAAAAAAAAACATGGGGTGAAAATAGCCCTGTATACAGTATTTACCTTATGGGCATCTAGCTCAGCTTTCAGCTTGTTTTGAGCCCATTTTATCCTGACATCTGATGAAGAAATCAACTCCCTCTGTTTCTCCACCTCTTTTGTTAAATTCTGAATCTCAGCTGCCTAGAGAGAAGACAAAATTTCAAAACAATGAACTACAAGTAAGAATATGTGCATGTACTCCAGAAATGATTTTTTTATTCATGTGTTAAAATCAACATTTTAAACTTGCATCTCAGAGAGTAATCTCAAATTTCATTATTTTATAAGGCTGATATATCATCAACTAGACAAGTATACTGTATTCAATTTATTAATAAATAAACATTTGAACAAATCTAACATTTTATATGACACCTGTACTATAATAGTGAACTTGTTCATGTTATCAAAAATGGCAACTAGGGAGAAAATATTAGATTTCATTTTTTTAACAGGGTGAATTATTATCAAAAGGATACATTTTATTAAACATTGGGACAAATTTATCATTTTTACCTTTGCCTCCAGATCAGCCAGCATCTGTCGCTTCTCTCCCTTGATGTCTGTGACCCTCTGGGTTAAGCCGTCTTTCTCCTTGTTGAGGTCACGAACTTTGGCCTCCAGCCTCTCTATGGATTTCTGACCTTCGATGAACTTTTTCTCGGCCTGAGCATACTTTACAACCATGGAGTCCTTCTCTTTGCTGGCCTCATCATACATTTTGGTAACCTATCCGTCAAATCGTTAAGATAGTTAATTACAGTGAATAAATCTTTCCATATTTAATAAAGCAAAGAGAAACATCCAATTAAAAAGTTATCAAATTGCACTCAAACATGCATATTTTTATCCAAGCCCCCCCCCCCCCCCCCCCCCCTAAGAAGAAGCAAGAATATTTTTTACAGGGCCCGTCAAACATTAGTACGAGTAAGCTTATTTTATTGCAGGGCCCGTTAAACACTAGTACTTGAGTGTGTACCTGATCTACTCTGACTTTGAGCTCGTTCTGAAGCGTTGCTACTGTTCTCCGTGCAGCCGCATCATGACTGGACAGCTTGTCTTTTAGGGTCCTGATCTCATTGGTCTGCTGGGCTATAGTGTACTCTAACTGAAAATTAATTGAAAGAAAATACAATGATAAATTCTGACTAACATAATTAAAAGTTATCAAGGTTCTGAGAATTAAATATTAATTAAAAGTTTTTACACATTGTTTTTTTTTTAATGGAAAAGGCACATATGTATGATCTGCCCAAGTGGGACACTAATAGTCTAAGATTTATTTGTAGAGGATTACATTCCCAGCTCCCCTAAAAAAGTTTAAAAACAACTACCAAATAACCCCCACTACACCCCTACCTTAAAATAGTTTCTCTCAGAAATATAAAGTACTTGTACCACATAACCTTTGTTCTGTTTTAGTAAATAGATTGATCATTCATGATTTCAATTAAAACATTTGCATAAAGATAACTGATCAACATGATCAGTGTTGTAAAGAAATCATTGATCAACATGATCAGTGTTGTATAGAGATCATTGACCAACATGATCAGTGTTATATAGAGATCATTGATCAACATGGTCAGTGTTGTATAGAGATCATTGATCAACATGATAAGTATTGTATAGAGATCATTGATCAACATGATCAGTGTTGTATAGAGATCATTGATCAACATGATCAGTGTTGTTGTTGTATAGAGATCATTGATCAACATGATCAGTGTTGTATAGAGATCATTGATCAACATGATCAGGGTTGAATAGAGATCATTGATCAACATGGCCAGGGTTGAATAGAGATCATTGATCAACATGATCAGTGTTGTATAGAGATCATTGATCAACATGATCAGTGTTGTATAGAGATCATTGATCAACATGGCCAGTGTTGTATAGAGATCATTGATCAACATTATTAGTGTTGTATAGAGATCATTGATCAACATGATCAGTGTTGTATAGAGATCATTGATCAACATGATCAGTGTTGTATAGAGATCATTGATCAACATGATCAGTGTTGTATAGAGATCATTGATCAACATGATCAGTGTTGTATAGAGATCATTGATCAACATGATCATTGTTGTATAGAGATCATTGATCAACATGGCCAGTGTTGTATAGATATCATTGATCAACATGGCCAGTGTTGTATAGAGATCATTGATCAACATGATCAGTGTTGTATAGAGATCATTGATCAACATGATCAGTGTTGTATAGAGATCATTGATCAACATGATCAGTGTTGTATAGAGATCATTGATCAACATGATCAGTGTTGTATAGAGATCATTGATCAACATGATCAGTGTTGTATAGAAATCATTGATCAACATGGCCAGTGTTGTACCTCTTTGATCTGTGGCAGGTAAAGGTCATCCTGGGACTTGAGCTGTCTGACCTCCCTTAGGTAACTGTCCCGCTCCCGCAAGATCCGCTCCGTGTATGCCTCCTGATCCTCTGCCCTGATTGTCAGTCTAAAAGTAGAAAAAGAAAGGTAAAACAATAAGATCCTCCCCCATGAATGTTAATCTAAAATTAGACACACAGGTAATGCAAATTTCAATAGGAAGCAGGCTTATTGTGGCTTGTATAACTCTGTGTAACTAACACCGATGCTGTGTGTTTGGGACAGGCCACATAACACAGAAATCACGTCCTGTCTTAAGATGGAGCGATAACTGATAAAATGCAGTAAACTTTATTGTATTTGCTTGTGATAACAAGGTTCGTGTTTTTGTGTGTTATCTGTTTGTCTGACTTTGTCATGTTAACAATTCAAGCATATGTTCTGACAACACAAGGAGCCACTCTGAGGTTTGAGGATTTATAAAAAAGTTGTCAATTACCACGACTGTTTGTCTACACCTGTACATCAATCTATTCCGTTGACATGACTTGTGGTTTTTATTTTATTAGTTTCAGAATTTTGCCCCAAAAGTGCTATATTTTAAAATCAAACTGGCCAGTGAGTGATATGAATATAAAATTCATTGCACATAATATTACAGACCTATTAATTATTAAGTTTTTTGTTGAAGACCAAATTTTAAAATGTGTTTTAACCTTTAAATTTGTTCAGTAATAAATACATGATATACATCATGTACTACATTATCATGATTATGTACATGATGTACATATATATATGAGTAAAATGGTAATATAAAATACACACATTCAATATAAATATACCAGTAAACTAAAATATATAATTATACCAGTATATTTAAATCACTCAAGTCCCACCCTTAACTTTATGGGTTATATATGTAATTTTTTATTACTTTTTTTGCCAGTCTGTGCATTCAAAACTGAAATCAATAAAATTTACAGACATCATTTAAAAATGTTCTGTGGCCATATCCTTCAAACAATTATTTGGGAGAAAGACGTTTAACAGTAAAATTTAGCGAATGGGCACTGACAATTGAGTAATAAATTGACAATACAGTTGATGAACAAATGAATTAAACTTTTATCAGAGGAACGTTTATGCAACAAGCCATGAAAATACACTGGGATAGACAGAATGTGATAGTAATTAAGTGCACCCTCCCCAGACATCGCTGATATGAGTCATGACCATAACTTTGTTAGTACTTCTGATACATGGTCCACAATAGTAAGATTGAGTGTGTCAAATGAGCAACAGCTGATGAAAACAATGAATACCACAAGTACGACAGCACAGACAAGTGTGTTAAAAAAGGATCTATTATAGACCATATCCAACTAATGCTCAGCTGTCTCTCATAATAACCTTTCAATGTAAAATATCTATAAACAGTGGATTTGTGCTTCAATTGACAACATGCTAATCTACGGCCAAGTGCTTGACAAATAATGTACATAATAATCATGATAGTGAAACCTAAAATATTTTAACATATACTTCATGTAATAGTGCAGGTTATGTTCATGGGAACTGAGATTTTTTTTTACTATTTGTGTATCATGTGTATAATTTAAAAGTTGTTAATATGATAATTTTAAACAGGGAAAAACATTTAAAACAACAACATTGAATACACAATACATATTACTGCACATCACCCACCAAAATAATATAAATCTTTAATAAAAAATAACCCAATTACCTATTAATTTCTGAATCTTTCTCTGCTAGCTTAGCTCTGGAATGTTTCAGCTGCATTTGTAAATCTTGGATTTCCTGCAAAACTTTACCATCAATCCCATTGGGCGGTTTAAATTTGACCTCAGGGTCATGCATATTATGATTGTTCTGATTGGCCCTTGAACCATTGGTCAATTCTGATTCCAGTTCAGACAAGAGGTCATCGTCAGACTCCACAGATGAGATTTTGTTTTCACTAAAGTTGTTAGTCACTGGGGCTAAATCTCCATTCATAGAGCCGCTACAACTCACTGCCAATGTCTCTTGCGACGAACACGATGTGGTTTCCACACTTCTAACCTGACTAGACGAATTTGAACTTGATTCACAGACCGCTTGCGTCTGGCTCTCATCAGAAGAAGAAGAATGAGGAGGAGGGGGGTTAAGAACAACACAAATAGTTTCCTCCTCTTCTGCCACCTCTTCATTTCCTTCTTCCCTTTCCTCCTCTTCTCCTCCTCCTTGCTGATGAGTCTCGTTACTGTCTAATCTGTCCACATGCTCGCTGCGTACACCGTGACTCGGAGAAGCATCGGTCTCCTGATCACACTCTGGCTCACACGACTCGATGCTTCCTGTTGGAGACAGCACCTGCAGCTGGGGCTTGTCTTCAGCCGTCCACACTTGACAACTGAGTTCGTCCTCCGGAATGATCACATGGTTTTCAACAACCTCTGAATTTTCACGACTGAGATTCTCTAACGAGTCATGGTTACATTCTCTTGATCCGGCGTCAGAATCAGCATCCCTACCAGATATCACAGATGTGCTTTCTTCACAATGACTTTCAGATTCCTGAATATCAGCCGATCTACTATCACTATGTTCTAATCCCTGCGAATATGCACTGTCATGCTCACATAGAACCTCTTCACTGTTTCTTATGCCAACACTTTCATTACTAGAGGCCTCTCTCACCAGGAATGTGTCTGCTTCAGCCTCCTCCTGTCCCAAACTCTGACTCAGCTGTTCATCCCTCCCCCCGCTTATCTGTCCCTCCCTAATAACCCCAACACCTGGTTCTCTCTCGTCCTCTGTCTTCTCATCCCCATCTTGATTTAAAACACATTCATCAATTCTCGGCTCATTTTCCCTCACCACACTCTCCTCACTGAATACATTTACATCAGGGTCATTGTCTCTAGGCACAATCTCTCCACTTCCTTCGTAAGCGTTGATCTCTCCTTCTGTTCTATCATCCAAATTTTCTTCAACTGATTCGCTCTCATTCACAGCAGCACTTTCTGATTCTGGATCTGGGTTTTCTGTAATAATGGCATCCTCATCTGGATCTAGGCCAGACATTGCCTATTTCAGAAGGACCTAAATATAACAATATTGTTTCAATTCATCATAGTTATCATAATTTTGTTACTCATCATTCTAATCAAGTTTAATTATTTCTTCATTATTACCCCAAGAATAGAATTGTAGATACATTAAATAGAAAAAGGAAGAATTACTTTATCCGATAATGAATTAGAATGTTAATCATCTTTTACAAGGTACATTCTTTAGGCTAATTGTAGTGTAGCTCTTGGGAAATAAATTTGACAATTATGATTGTGAAAAATCAATACTGTTTCATTTTTCTATTTACAGAGTTATCATCGGGTCACATGTGGCTCAGCGTGTATATGGACACATTTTCTTCATTTCAAATAAAGAAGTACCTTAACAAATTTTAGTCAACAAAAGACAGAAGCCCGTTTGTCAACATAACATCTCTTTCCTGATGACATTCGGAACTCCGAACTCCTGCCAACAAAACAAAATGGAGGAGGTCACATGACCTCAGAACTTGGGGATGTTCATCATCAAAATAAATAATTAAAACTATTAGATGTATCTAAACCTGTCTTATCAAGATAAAGTAATCGTTATTTTATCAATTAAATAAACAAAGAAGGTACATACAAAGTGAAAGCAGAAAGAAGTGTGATCTCAATCTCAAAAAGTTTTAAGCGTCTGATTAACGTAGATGTTCCATTTTATTCCCGTGTGTGCAGATGCTGACCATGCTTACTACTCAAGGAAGATGACGAGAAATTACTAAGTTTTGCAGACGTAAGTATTGATGCACCATTCTTTATTGGCAGTGATTAAAAAAAAACAGCGCTTTTCAGAAATATTGGATGTTGCCCCGGAAGAACTGTAACTCTTACAGTTAAAAAAGTTGAAAAGGCTTGGTGAAGTTTGGCGGGAAAGGCTGAGCACATGCTGCAAGTTTCGAAGTTTTTTTTATATTTTACATATTTGCACTGTTATAATATACAAAATCTTGTATAAATGATTTTGCAACTCTGTGCAGGCATAACTGAATAGCTGTAATAACTGATTTTTTTAAAACTTTCTGATTTTTCATGATCAGGCCCAGCCCAATCTCTTAATAAATAGCTTTATAGCTTCATAAGGCTATATAGCTTAATAGAGTTATTCAGAATAGCTTACTAACCTTAAAAGATATTTATATGCAGTTGTCTTTAAAATGTTATTTTTCAAAAATATGCAAAAAAATCGCAAGTTGATTACCTCTTAAAGTGATTTTACTATTGAACGAAACAACAACACAAATCACTTAGGTAAAAACGTATATTAACAACTAAGAACAAAGAAGATAAAAGCTGACAAACAACAAGAACACAAGACAGACAAGGTGCAACTGGCCTCGGCCTGGCGAACGGAACGACACTGCTAAGATACCCCGGATCCCGAACTTGATCCCAATTAACATTTAAATTTACCCCCGAAATACACTACACTCTTATATTTATGGTCGAATGTCCTAAAATCAGCAGGCTTCAAATTTCGATGGTGTTCATCTGTTGTTTACATCTTGTTTGCTCTTGCAAGGGCAAGCAATTTTGTATGCATATGATACTATGGTATATTAGCTATCAACTGGTGTAGTATTTATTAAAATGCACGTCAAACAAGAAAAAAATTAATTTATGAATTTTTCCCTACAAAAAACAGCAAATTTTGTTAATCCATCCCTACTCTGAATTTAAATCACCACAATGCGAAAATAAAAACCTTATGACAAACCCTAAGATGTGACATCTGCAAGGACTGAATATTCATGACTGAAAAACAAGTAAATTAAATGTTGTGGAGGTAAATGTAACTGACAAGGCGATTTAGGCAATTGTTGAATTTATGATCCAGTAATGGCTGCACCCATAAAAATGTAGATGAATTTATTCTTTGTATATTGAAGTACTAAATGTTTAAACTTTAATCAGCTTATATTAAAAAATCTAGCTATGATTGATTCTC